>NC_063359.1:5279272-5292449 GCF_021869965.1 Rhincodon typus
CATCAGACTTTGATGTCAAATCAAAGGCAATGGGATTGTTTTTCTGCAACTTAACTGTCTAGGTTCGTGCTGAAGGGACTTGGTGTATTGCCTTATACTCTGTTAACTCTTTCCAGTGGTCTGTGGGTTTGGGTGTAAACCCAGGAATTGATAGACTATAGAAGACTAAAGTTTATTTAGTCAGTTTTCTTCTATCCTCATGGTGCCACAATGGAGTTATTGACTAATCACAGCAATCAATATCAATGAATGAACCTACAACAGATCCAGACATGATCCACAGAAAGCCCCCAGTGCTTAAAAGCTTTGGCATCCATAGATTCACTCTTGTCTCTGCTACACTTTGCGTATCTTTATTTTCATTCATTCGTGGCATATGGGCATTGCTGTTGAGCCAGCGTTTATTGCCCATCCCATGCTGCTTTTGAGAAGGTGCTGATGTGATGCCGCCTTGAACTCTTGAGGTCCATTTGGTGTAGGTAGACCCACAATGCAGTTAGGGAGGGAATTGCAGGATTTTGACCCAGTGATAATAAAGGAATGGTAGTATATTTCCTAGTCAGGGTCATAGTGTCTTGGAGGGGTACTTGCAGATGATGGTGTTTCCATGTATGCGCTGCCCTTGTCCTTCCAGATGGTGGTGGTTACAGTTTTGGAGGGTGCTGTGCAAGGAAGCTTAATGAATTTCTTCAGTGCACCTTGCGGATGACGCACTCTAGTGGAGGGTGTGGACGTTTGTGAATGCAGTGCCAATCAGTCGGGCTGCTTTGTCTTGGATGATGTCAAACTTCTTGAGTGTTGTTGGAGCTGCGCTCATCCAGGCAAATGGGGAGTATTCCATTACACTCCTGCCATGTGCCTTGTAGATGGTGAACAGGTTTTGGAGATTCAGGAGGTAAGTCACTTGCTACAGGATATCTAGCTTCTGAAGTATATTCCAAGATCCTGTCTTGTTGGAGATAGTCAATTCTGGTGCTTGTGTGACACTGGTGTTGCTTGCCACTCTCCAGCCCAAGTCTGGATATTGTCTGGGTCTTGCTGACTTTGAACGTGAACTGTTTCAGTATCTAAATGGTGCTGACCATTGTGCAATCATCAGCGAACGTCCCCACTTCTAACCTTGTGATGGAGGGAAGGTCGTTGACGAAGATGGTTGGGCCTAGGACACTATCCTGAGGAACTAGGGCTCTTGTGGCTCTAGTGCCCCTAGCTCTGGCACAGGAGGCCTGGGTTCCAGTCTGCTTCAAAAGATTATAAAATATCTATCTTGAGGAGTTAGGACTGTTGTGGCACAGTGGTAGTGTCCCTACCTTTTGAACCAGAAGTATGCCATACTGTCTCTAGTTGATTAAAACTACCTGTCCAGTGGAACCGCTGAAGCTGAGGTGACAGACTCTCGACAACATGAATCATCTTTCAATGTGCTAAGTATGACTCCAACCAGCGGAGAATTTTCCCCAATTCCCATTGATTGAATTTTACTGTGGCTCCACTCTTACCTCACATCAGGAATTCAGCTCTTTTGTTCATGCTTGAACCAAGGTTGTAATGAAGTAAGGAGCTGAATGATTTTGGCAGAACCAAAACTGGGTGTCAGCGAGTAGACTATTGTTGCTTGATGGCACTGTTGATGACATCTTCCACTAGCTCCTATCTCAGATTATGGTAAAAGAACATTCTAAATGATTTTCCAGTCTAATTTGAGTGTAAATGAATGCACAGTCACCCTAGGGAATCTGTTGGGTAAATTGAGCACTGAGTTTTCACAGATTAGTAATGAGCCTGGATTTATCACTGCCAGTGGATAAATAGCACTTGCCAGTTTAATTTCCACACATTATCACCTAACAAGTTGACGTGAGTGCGTGACAGAAATGGTATTGTGTCAAAAGGGGCAGTTTTAACTATTGTGACGATGCTGAGGTTTTAAGAGGTGTACTTTGTCCTGGATTTTTTTGAGCGAGATTGAACGAGTGGTAACAAGCAGTCTATGGTAACGTAAACAGCCAGTGAGGCCTTGTGGGTTTTTTTTAAAGCTGTAACAATAGAAGCAGCCCGGTTGGGTGTGGCCAGTTCTCTCAGACCAGGATTTTAGCTCTTTTAGATTCAGCAGAAACTGCTGGAGTCTTGAAGAAGTAGAAGCTATTTTTCCCCTCTCAGTTATAGCTAGAAGCTGGGGGCTTGCTTCCTACTGTGGATGTTCCATGTGAGAAAATCTATTTTCTGAACTTGTCTTTTTGCTAAGGGGTGTATTTATGGAATGTTACTATTTTGGAACAGTTAATTAGTAATAGTTACCATATCTATTATTCTATTAAGTTTTCCAATAGACTTTACTTATTCTAAGTTCCTCTTTCTTTTGTTGTATTTTAACTACAGTGTTTGAATAAATCGTGTTTTGCTTAATGTCGAGTAGTTTGACAGTTTCCTTTAAAATAGGAAAAAGTTGGGTTTTGGCTACCTTCTTAAATATTTTGAGGGGCCTGGTCTGGTCCAGCACACTGTACATCTCCTAAACTAATCTAATTGACAATTTGTTAATGAGTGGTGCAGAATCCGAACTTAGATTGGTGAATGAATGCAGTTTCAAATCTGGAACAGAGAGGAAAGGAAAGAGTGGATTGTGGGACAGAGGAGAAGAGACAAAAATTGTTTTTTAAAAATATGTAATTTGTTTCCTTTTAAGTCTACGACAACAAAATGTGAAGGAAATAGATTCCGCAGTTGTAAAAGTTCATTTTTAGCGCCAGAGAGATTTTGTAGTAATTAAGATTGAGATTGGAATTGAAATGGGCATGTCCTAGGATTCTGTGGCAAAGTTAGTCCATAAGTATGTTAGCAGAGCAACCTTCACCTGGTTTTCCATGAATAGGAGATCAGCTTATGACTGTCCAAGGAGGAACAATCATCTTGGACAGCAACTTTTTGAAGTTTGCATTAACTTGCCTGAAATTCTTGTCCATTAAACTGTGAGGCGTGTTAGCACCGTTGTTCCTGCAGTAAGTTCCTGCCTATTGAAATTAAACACACACAGTATCCTCTCCTTGTATTGTTCTTGAGAAGGTGAAATAACTCATCATGGCCTGGATTATCTAGTCCCTGTTGAATCCTAATAACAGCGATCAAATCACCTCTCAGCCTCTATTATTTCTCTGAGAGCATGCTCAATTTACATAATTGCTCTTGGATTCAATTTTACCTTTCTCCTCAATCATTCTGGTCGCCGTCTCTTGTATCATTTCATTCATTGCAATATCCTTTCTTCTAATCTAGCAAGCAAAACTGTACACAGCATTCTTAAGTGTGGGCACATCAATGATTTACCTGTATAAAGTCCTGTCAGCTTCTGAATAAGCCACTGAATTACAGCATTTCTGGAAAAGTATTGAATTAATGAATTTGATCCTCAAAATGGCAGCAGCTCTGACAGAATTCGCAACTCCAATTTCTTGCCCTTTCCTTATAAACCTTGATTCTCTTACTGGTTATAAATCCCTCCATATCATGCTTCAATGTACTTAATGATCCAGCTTTGACAGCCTTTTGCAGCAAAGAATTCCAGAGAATCACTAGCCTCTGAGAGAAACGTTCTTCCCTATCTCGCTCATAAATGGGCTGCTCCTTACTCTGAGATTATGCCCTCTTGTCCTAGGTTCCCACAAGGAGAAATAACCTCTGCTTTGTCAAGCACCCTAAGTTTCAATGATTATAAGCCCAACCTTGTCAACCTATCCTCGTAAGAAAATCCATCTATACAAGGGATCAAACTAGTGAATCTTCTCTGGCTCCTATACCAGTGTTTCCCTTCTGAGCTAAGGGGACAAAATCTATAAACAGTATTCTAGGTGTGGTCTGAATAGTGCCTCGTATTAGTTTTAGCAAGACATGCCTACTTTTATACTCTCTTGCCTTTGAAATAAGGGCCAACCGTCCATTTGCCTTCCTGATTACCGGCTGAATTTGGATGTTAGCTTTAGTGATTCTTGCACAAAGAATCCCAAATCCCTCTGTGCCGGCGTTTTATTATATTCCATCTGATAATTTTTTGCCCACTTGCTTAACCTGTATGCATCCCTCTGCAGACTCTTTGTACCATCCTCACCACATGCCTTCCCACTTATTTTTCTGTCATCCGTAAACTTAGCGATAGACATTCATTCTGTCATCCACATCGTTAGTACATATTGTAAATAGTTGTGGTCCCCAGTAATAATCCATGTGGCACTCCAATAGTTACAGGTTGCCATCTTGAAGATACCTCCTTTATCCCAACTCCCTGGCCAATGGAAGGCCCGCAACAAGTATTAAGATCACCATCTAGCTCAGTGCTTGAACATAGTTGGGGAATGTTCAGGGTCTGCCTTGGAATGGTGATAGATCATTGATTAAGAGAGTATCTTCAAAAAATAATTTGGAAAAAACACCCACTCCTGCCTCTCCCCAGCCAGTAAAACAGTTTGATGTGCACTATTCGTGTATGTTTGTATTGGCTGTCACACAGAGATGGGCTCAGCCATGACCTTACTGAATGGTAGTGCAGGGCAAATGGCTTACTTCTCCAAGTTTGTGTGTGTTCTGTCTGAGTTACTAGATGATCAAGTTTACAATGGTCATTCACATTTTAAAATGTATGCAAGTTCACCATTCCACTGATCCCAAATCCAGTGGCTTGATACTTTGCTAATAGTTTCTATCTACTGGTTCCAGTGAGCTAATCTGCACATTGTGTTTAATTCCGTTCAATAAATTGGAAAGGGCAGACAAACTAAATCTGTTAAACGAGTTAGAAACTAGAATTCATGGTTCAGATGAGACTGGGGACAGAGTATGTCAAGTGATTAATTCCTATCAACTAGAAGTAGAAATTAACTAATTCCTGCAATGTTAACTTTCCTATTTAATTTGTGCTACTTTAATGCAATTGATCAGTTTAATACTTAATGAATCTGCAGAACCAGCAGCTACTGCCCATTAGCACTGAATAAGGCTAAAAGCATCTCGGCATTCAGCCCCCTCAAATGCACTGCACTGAACCAACATATGGCCTGACATGCATCTTGTTTTATTTCAAACATTCCTTCACAGCATCTTGTTATTGAACAACAATAAGAGTTTTAGAAAAGGAAGTTTTAGGGAGAAACTGAGGTTTGATCTCTGACCACAGTGGTCAAAGTAACTGTAACTGGGAAAGATGTAAAAAGGATGTGGCCAGCTCACCAGATGTGTGTTTCCAAAATGCACTGGCCCAAACTTGAAGTTAAGGTTGCCGCTCCTCCTGTCTCCTGGATTGTCTGGAGCCCCTTGGAGTTAAGATTCATCCTCAGGTTTTCTCATAGCTGCATCCAAAAGAACATTCCTTGTGACATTCAGATAAATGGTGTTTGGTTTACTTCCTATGTAAACTTCAATTTAATAGTTACACAATTATTTGAGATGGGCAAAGTAACTGGATGGGGCAGTAGGAGACAGGAGGTCAGGTTATTAAACCTCATGGAATAGATTCAGTGTAGACTTGCCAACATGACCTGAGATGCACCCTTAGTTTGTACAACATGGGCTTGAAGAAGATCAATCTTTTTCTTAGAGATAGTAAGAACTGCCAATACTGGAGTCTGAAATAACAGTGTGGAGCTGGAGCTGCACAGCAGGCCAGGGACCATCAGAGGCACACGAAAGCTGACGTTTCGGGTCGGGACCCTTTTTCTGAAGAAGGGTCCCGACCCAAAACTTCAGCTTTCCTGTTCCTCTGATGTTGCCCAATCTTTTTCTTTGGCATCTTGTCAGGTTCAAGGATGGCTTGCTTCCATAACAGTTCTGTGGGTTCAGAGATGGCTGAAAGGTCCACTGTTAGATCTACAGACTGTCACAGGTGGAGCCGATAGTGCATAGAGAGTTGGGTAGATGAATTGTTTGGAGGTTTGTGCACTCTGTCTGATGGCTTGACTTTGACTTTGCCTCTGTGTTCCTACGAGTAAGTGTCGTGATGTGTTTGTTATCTTCTCAAATGAACTTTGTCCAATTTGGTTATTCACAAACCAGAGAATCGCATGAGCTGGCAGGGATGTTGGACCTCTTCAGGGATGCTTTCAGTTACTGCATATTGGGTGTCCACATATGGAGCTCCAGTACAACTACTTTTACTGATTCAGAGAATGTGGGCTTCACTTATTGAACTGGCATTGCTTCTATCTTTAATTGTTCTTGACAAGTTGGTGGTACCTTCTTGAACTTCTGCAGCCCATGTGAGGGTAGGGACACCCACAGTACAGTTAGGGAGGGAGTTCCAGGAATTTGAACCAATGACAGTGAAGGAATGGCAATATCTGTTGTGTGGCTTGGAGAGGAATTTGCGGGTGATGGTATTCCCATGTATCCACTGCCCCTATCCTTCCAGATGATTATGGTCATAGGTTTGGAAGATGCTGTCTAAGGGTCCTTGGTGAATTTCTGCAGTGCGTCTTGTAGATGGTATGTACTACTGCGACTGTGAGTTGGTGGTGAAGGGAGCAAATGATTATGGATTTTGTGCTGATCAACCAGGCTGCTGATTGGGTATTTTTGGAGCTGGACTAATCCAGTCAAATGGAGAATATTCAGGCTGCTACGTGACTTGTGTCTTAAAGATGATGGACAGGCTTCGGGGAATCAGAAGGTGATTTACTCACGGCAAGATTCCTAGCCTGTGTCGTACATACGTAGTGACAGTTTCATATGGTCAGGTCAGTTCAATTTCTGGTCAATGGTAACCCTTCGGATATTGACAGTGGTGGATGCAGTATTGGTAATGTCGTTGAATGTCAAAGGATGATGGTTAGATTTTCTCTTGTTGGAGATGGTCATTAATTGACAATTGTGTGGTGTGAATATTAATTGACACTTGTCAGCACAAAACTGGGCATTGTCCAGCTCTTGGTGGATTTAGACATGAACTACTTCAGTATCTGAGTCGCCGCAAATGGTATTGAACATTGTGCAGTTATCAGGGAGTTATCCACTTCTTACCTTACGATGGTGGGGACGATTATTGAAGCAGCTGAAAATGATTGGGCCTATGACACTACCCTGAGGAGCTGGGATGACTGACCTCCAACAACTACTACCATCTTTCTATGTGCCAGGTGTGAGCACATCCAGCAGAAAGTTTGCCCCCCGATTCTCATTGATTCTAGTTTTGCTAGAGCTTGTTGGTGTCACACTTAGTAACATGCAGCCTGCATTTTTGTGCACATGAGCAAATTTCTACATTGTTGGGTAGATGCAAGTGTTATAGCTGCACTGGAACAGCATGGCAGCAAGTTCTGAAGCACAAGTCTTCAGTATTGTCGCCAGATTGTTGTCAGGGCCCATAGCCTTTTCAGCATTCAGTGCCTCCAACTATTTCTTGATATCACATGGTGCAAATTGATTTGTTTGAAGACTGTTATCTGTGATGGAGGAGGCTGAGATGAATCATCCACGAGTGAATATTTTAAAAAAAATTAAGACTGAAGATTATTGCAAATGCTTTAGCCTTGTCTCGCGCACAATGTGCGAGGCTCTCCCATCACTGAAACGCAGACATTTGTAGAGCATCCTCCAGTGATTGTTTAATTGTCTACCAGCATTTATGACTGGATGTGGCAGACTGCGGAGTTAGATCTGATTTGTTGGTTGTGGTTATTTGGCTTTGCCTATCACTTGCTGCATACACTGTTTGGCTCATGAGAGTTCCTTGCTGAAGCTTCAGGTAATTTCCTCATTTCGGTATGCCTGGTGCTGTTCGTGACAAGCCCTTCTTTTATTCTTCCTTGAATCAGAGTTGATCTCCTGGTATGATGTTAACGAGTGGGGGGGCGTGCTGTGCCATGATGTTGCAGATTTTGTTTGAATATGCAAATTGACTACAGTGCCTCAGACATGCTTTGTCTTGTGTTGCTAGATTGGTTTGACGTGTATCCTGCAGTGGTAGTGTCAAACAGGATACCCTCAATATAAATAGGGGACTTTATCCCTTCAAGGACTGAGCGGAGGACACTCATATCCTGACTGTTAAGTAGATTGTTCAGGACAAAGACAAGTGTGTTTTTCCCGCTTGTTGGTGCCCTCACCATCTGCCGCAGATCCAGTCATGTAGCTGTGGACTAGACCAGCTCAGTCAGTAGTGGTGCTGCTGAGCCACTTTTGGTGGTAGATCTTGAAGTCCCCCCACCCAGAATACATTCTGTTCCCTTGCTTTAGCCAGTGCTTCTTCCAAGTGATGCTTAATATGGAGGAGCATTGATTCATCAGCTGACTTGGGGAGCAAGTCTTTTGAAGGAGGTAACTTTCCTTTGTTTGACACAATGCCATGAAACCCTTTAGGTCTGGATTTAAATGTTGAGAACTCCTAGGGCCACGCAGTCCTGACTGTACCACTATGCTGCCATCTCTAGTGGGTCTGCCCTGCTGGTGGGACAGGACATAGCCAGTGATCATGATCGTGGATGTCTGTAAGGTACGATTTTGGAATGTTTCAGGTTGTTGTTTGATAGTTGATGAGACAGCACCCACAATTTTGGCCCAAGCCCTGAGTGGTTGGTAAGGAGGCCTGGCCGACAAGGCTGAGTTCGCCACTATTGTTGCCAGCGTGTTGATTAATACTAAAGCTAGGCATTAAACTGTATTGCTAGGCTGCTTCAGACGATAGTTAAGAGTTAACCACGTTGGTTTGTGGTTGGATTCATGTGTAGGCCAAACCATGTGGCCAGGGGCATCTAGATAGCATTTGTGAGCCAGATGGGATTTTTACGATAATTGATATGGCTATCATCAGACTTTTCATTCCAAGATTTTCACATTCCACCATCTGCCACAGATGGGATTCAAACCAAATCTCCAACGGCAATTAGTTAGGTTCCTAGTCCAGTGACAATAATGCACTGCCTTTGCTTTCTCCTCATACTGAACATACTTTTAATCCACACCAGTTCTGAACATAAATCCCAACTGGGAATTTGAAGTACCTTGGAAGCCTAGAATAGGTTAAAATAGCATTTCCATGGAAAATATCCATGAACTATTTCTGTTGTTCCCCTGGGAGTCTCCTAGCATGAACAAGCTCCTAGTGGAGCAGTTGATTCTGGAGTCCGTGTCAACTACGTGAACTGA
Source organism: Rhincodon typus (assembly GCF_021869965.1). Taxonomy (NCBI): domain Eukaryota; kingdom Metazoa; phylum Chordata; class Chondrichthyes; order Orectolobiformes; family Rhincodontidae; genus Rhincodon; species Rhincodon typus. Next base: position 5,288,399 of record NC_063359.1, read on the forward strand.
AGTTGTTTTTAAATGATCGGCACATTGATACTGATCAGATTGACCTCTGAGAGAATACTGCTGCTGGATCTCTGTTCCTGCCACTGGATTAGGAGGATCTTACAAAGGTACCACGAGTAATACTTCACCAATGCTTTGAAGTGTTTGCCGTACCTTGTCCCTTTCTCTGAAGCATATAGGAATGTGGGGATTGCTGCTGTCTGGTAAACTGTACCCTTAGTTTTGGGTAATAGTAGGAATATCTTCGCTGGATGTCAGGATTTCAATGCATGTGTGAAGTGTCAACACTTCACATGAAACTGTGGCTGTTATGCATGGGTACTGGCACTTGCCCAGTATCAACTACTGTGGTTGGATTGTGTGAGTGAATTGCATCTTGCAATTATACAGCCTTTAACATAAAAGTCCCAGGGTACATCACAGAGGCGTTATAATACAAAATGTGATGGCGAGTAGCATGAGATGTTAGAATAGCTATTCAGGGTTTGCTTATGGCTTTAAGAAGTGCCTTTATGGAAGAAAACATGGAGAATTTTAGGAGGAAATTTCAGAGGGCCCAAGCAGCCCAGATAGTGTCACTAATAGATGAATGATTAAAATCAGGGATGCTCTGGACGCCAGAATTAAACGAGTTCAAATAAGACAGATGGTTTTAGGGTTAGAAGACTTTAGAGATAAGGAGGGGTGAGGCCATGGAGGGATTTGAAAATAAAGTTGAGAATTTTATAATTGAGGTGAGCTCAACCTTGAGCTAGTGTGGGGGTGATTGGCAAGGGACATTTGGTGTCAGTTAGAACATGGGCAGGAGAGATTTCAATGACCTTGAGTTGATTGAGGTTAGAACAGCTGACCAGGGGTGTGTTAGAATAGTCAGCTCTGTAGACAGCACAGGTTTAGAGAAGGGCTTAGGCCTTGAAAAGGTCTCTGCAGAAGGAGAATCCTTCATCTGTCCAGATCTGATTTGGGGTTTAGAGATGAAAGACCATCATCTGTTCCGTTAAGTCACTCAACTACATTGCAAGCTAAAACCAGAATTCAGCTAATCTTTCTAAAAATATATATGATGTTTCCTGAAATTCCTGATGAGAAAATATCCTAATTTCCCTCATTTATTCAGTTATCAGCTATTACAGTGAGCTACTAAAATTAGGGTCTCTGGGAAGATTATGGGCCCACAACTTACCTAGTTTGGAAATGTGAAATTTGATTTGATGATTATGTTCTCTTACCATCTATATTTTTTTTGTTCCATGTGCATGAAGGAATTGAGTGAATGATGGAGTGGTTTTGATTCTGGTAAATGCTTCATTTCCTGCAGGAGAGTCAGGCCATCCCCTTAGTATCGCTGTCCAGCATCGCCCCATCCAGCCCCGGAAAAATGGTCAAGCGGCAACATAGCGTCTTAGGGGTGGATGAAGATCATTTTGAGAAAGTGAGCAGAGGTGGTGATGTTCCAACATACGGTTTGGAAACAGGTACAAGCAAGTCCTGCCTAATTTAAATGCGGAGATTTGAAATACATTGTGAGCAATGTTCTTCTGACAGTATGAAATACAATTTTATATGGAAAGGTCTCTCAAAAGAATTTGATTTTGGGAGTGGGGAAAAAATTTACCAAAATTGTCTTGAAGTTAGATATTCCACAATATGGTTAAATTAGGGTGGTTTGTTTTTTTTTAATAGTCTCCAGTAGGTATGCTAGCCATTTGTCAGAAGCTTACAATAGATCTTATGAAAAAATATATATCACTCGATATCTGCTCATGTTCCAGAATTACTGACCTGAGCAATAGGGTCTTTATTGGGATCATGCTGCTTCACATAAACCAAATTACAAAATAATCATTAGAAAAATATAATGAGTGTTAATGTTTTTCAAGTTGTTCCACATAAAGCAAGTACAGGACCAAGCATGATAGCCACATAACATTGTTGGTGCAATGTTGGCGAATTTGATATCCAATCTTCAGATCAGATTTAAGTTTGGGAAAGAGTGTGATCCACAAAATCTGAAAGTGGCAATTATGTACACATTAACTGTTCAACAGTTGGTAAGTATTTTACAGATTACTATGTCTTGAATGTGGAATCTAAGGGGAAATGCACTGAAAATAAAGGACAATTAATGGTTGTCACAAAGCTTGGGATAAAGCTAAAATTGGTACTTTGCTTTCTATTTTATTCATAAACAACACTGAGAAACTGAAAGATGAATTTGTATTGTCGAAGATGATTAATTGTGTAGCTTGGAGGAAGGTAATGTCCAGTGATTCAGCACTTGCTGCTTTTGGAGATGAGTGAATGTGATCATGAAGGCGTTGTAGCAAAATCTGTGGATATAGTATATATGAATTTACAAAAGGTATTCAATAATGTGCCACATCAAAGGTTATTACACAAGATGAGCATCCATTGTGTTGGAGGTAAAATGTTGGTTTAGATAGTTAATTACTAATATTTTCAGGTTGGCAAATTGTAAAAAGCTGTGAAATGGATTAGTGTTGGGTTCTCAACTATTTACAATCTTTGCCAATGATTTGGAAGAAGGAAGAAAGCATATTTTGTTATGTATTCTTTCAGGGGATGCAGATGTCACTGGCAAGGTAGGCATTTCCTGCACATCCCTTGAATTGAGTGGATTGCTGAGCCTTTTCAGAAGCAGTTAATATTGAACTTCAGATTGTGGATCTAAAATTGCACACATGCCTGACCAGGTGAGGATAGAAATCCACCTCCTGTAAAGAACATGAATGAACCAGGTGGGTTTTTACAAAAATCATGATAGTTCTCATGGTTACATTACCTAAACCAATTGTATATTCCAGTTTTATTCATTGAATTTAAATTCCACCAGCTGCCATAGTGGGATCTGAGCCTGTGTCTCCACTGAATTAGCCTGGATGTCTAGACTGCCCATGCAGGGACAATACCACTGCACCACCATCTTCTCAGGTGGCTCACCATCTGCTGCTGTAGGATATCGGAGCGAGATTTGTTGGCAATGCAAGGATAGACGGGGAAAGCAAGTTGTAAGAAGGACGTGAGGAGCCTGCAAACGAATGCTGATGGGTGAAGTGAACCCAAGCTTGGCAGATTGATTATAATGTTGGAAAATATGATTTTATCTGCTTTGGCAAGAAAATTAAACAAGATTATTATTGAAATGGAGAGTGACTGCAGATGCTGTAATACAGATGATTTGTCAAAAAGTCAGCATGGAAATTCAGTAAATAATTCAGAAAGCATTTGTTGTACAGTTTGCAGTTTGCCTACCACAGTCATGAACTTCATCCCCCCCCCCCCCCCGCCCCAAAGCACACGCACACACTCTCTCTCTCTCTGCAGGAAATGTGGTCTCCGTGTTTATTCCCATATCCACATTTCCATTTCTTTCATCACTTTAAGGCCACAATGAGTGAAATGTTTTTCATTGTCATTTCTTTCTGTAGCTCTGATGCAGTTGCCTTTGTTTTTTTTAATCTTTTAATCCATAATTTCTATTGCTGTCAGAATCAAGACCACCATTCCCTTAAAATCAGATTTAAATTTAATAATTGTTGAAGGTTTCATTAAATAGAATCTAGTGCACATTTCCCCATATAGTAGATCCTGAAAATACACAGCTTTTAAACTAGAGATTCCACATTTGTTTACAAGGAATTAATTAGTTTTCCCAGTTAGCTGGGTGTTCCTTTGTAGGCAGGTTTAAAACTTTTCAGCTTCTTTCTCCCCACCCTTCAGCCTTCATCTCTCTCCCCTGAACCCCTGATGTCTCCCCCTCTTCCTCCCTTGCAGCCTTTCTCCCCCACGCCATGCCATCTTGCGGCTTTGCCCTCTCTACCAGCCCACCATCCCATAATACTCCACTCCTGCCCATCCACATGCAGCCTCACTGTTCCCATTATGATCTTCCAGCCAAAATCCTCAGCTTTTGCCTCTGGGGGCCCCTGAATTCTCCACAGATGTCGTCTTTGCCTTGGCACACAAATTCTCACGTGTGCTGTCTCTCTCCTTCTCTCCTCTCTCCTTCTCTCCTCTCTCCTTCTCTCCT
>NC_063359.1:5292459-5358277 GCF_021869965.1 Rhincodon typus
TCTCTCCTTCTCTCCTCTCTCCTTCTCTCCTCTCTCCTTCTCTCCTCCTCCTTCTCTCTTTACTGTTCCCCTCTCTTCCCCCACACCCTTCCACTTCTCTCCGTCCCATCTTCACACCGCTTCTCTAATCACAAGCCGTGTCTCCCCGGTGTTTGCTGATAAGGATAATGATTCTGTCCATTTGACTTGCGCGGTTTATATTTCTCTGATTGATAAACCTTGCGATTGAATTTCCCTGAAAGTGTTAGTGGATTTTAGATGCAAATTCACAAACTGCCCATACGTTTGATTACTGAAATTTCCGAGTATTTCATGTTACGGAGCCACTTTGCTTTACACTTTAACGTTTTAAGGCAAGATTTAATCGACTTATTAAAATTACGGGCGCTTTGACAGTGAATAGAGAGGAACTGTTTCTGATGGCAGGAGTGTCAAAAATCTGAGAAAACAGTTACGAGAATTGTCAAAAGAACCAGAGGAAAAAAATGAGAATTTCTCTTTATGTAGTGAGCTTTTATGCTCTAGATTGTACTGCCTGAGAGAGTGCTGAAAGGAGATTCAGTAGTAATTTTCCAAAGAGAATTGGTTATGTACTTGAAAAGACACAATTTACAGGACTATGCAGAAAGAACAGAAGTGGGGCCAGTTGGATTGGTCGTTCAAAGAACCAGCGCAGAAGTGATGGACTGAATAGTCACCACCTGCTGCATGATCAAGAATCTATGAATTTCAACTAGTTGTAGAAAATATTAAAAAAAAAATTGTAGCTAGGTCATGCAAGTGATGATAGTCCATGCAGATTTCAGTCATATATGGAAGAGTAATCTCTAGTCATTTTGTGGTAGAGTTATTGATCCAGGCTAGATTTCTTTTTTAAAAAATTGCAATATACCAAAATCTACAGTAAAAGTAGAATCTTCTGGAATTATACAGCAGGACCCATAAGATCACAACAGATCTAACACGGCTTAATACTTCAGGTTGAGACCGTTCACAGAATCTTGAACCTGTGGATGGATTCATACTTAAAGCAGAGCCTGTCTTAATTTCTTTAAGATACTGTCATATATATTTTTAGTTTAATCAGTTCTAGCTCATTGTGAAGAGGTTAATTTATTGCACAACCTGATTTGGATCACTGCCTATGCCACACTTAAATAAAGCACATTGTCTGAGGCTTTCTAATTTTGTTCTGTTAACATATTGGCAGTAAAGGCCAGCAAACCTGAAACTGAGGGTGCTGACTTGCACTTGAAGCTGCAGCATCTTTGGATTAATGATTCGTATTGCTCTTGATGTTAAATTACCCTGTTTCCAGTCAATATGGTCATATTTCCAGGTGAATATTAAATAATCTTTCAGAGCTCTAAATTTAAATTTAAATGCAAATGTACAAATTGACAGAATAGAATGAAACACAGTGTCGCCACCTGAAATGTTACTTCCTCTCACCACCCTTCTGATCTGTCTGAATATACAGCATATTTCTAGAAGCCAGTGCCAGCAACAGATTTCAAGTTAAGTTAAGTAAAGCAAGCATAAGGAAATAACAATGTGTTTAATTGTATGAGTAATCTTCTTTTATAGAAAGAAAATTGTATTAACAGGTGGTCTGAGATCTTTTTATAACCGGTGAGGAAATGATACTGAAGCCAGCAGGTTAAGGCTGCTGGTTTACTCTCAGGATTCCAGTCTAACCTCTTCAGTCTCAATCATAATCTTTCTTCAGCTTGTACTGCTGTAGCACCAGGTAGATGATTCAAAATTCTTTAACGCTTACATGCCTTTAATAACTTGCATTTATGGGACAACACAGTGGTGCAGTGGTAGCACTGCTGCCTCACAGCACCAGGGACCCGGGTTCGATTCCACCCTCGAGTGATTGTCTGTGGAGTTTGCACATTCTCATCGTGTCTGCGTGGGTTTCCTCCCTCAGTCCAAAGATGTGTAGGATAGGTGGATCGGCAATGCTAAATTGCCCATAGTGTCCAGGGAGGTGCAGGCTAGGTGGATTAGCCTTTGGAAATAGTTAGGATAGTAGGGAGGTGGGTCTGGATGGGATGCTTTTCGGTGTGTCGGTGTGACTCGATGGGCCGAATGGCCTGCTTCCGGTAGGGATTCTATGGTAAAGTGTCCCATGTCTCGTGATAGAACACAGTTCAGCAAAATTGCTGACTTGAAGGAGCAGATATCAGTACAGGTGACTTGGTCAGATGACTATTCAATTTCTTAAGAAAAAAATCTTGTACAGTCACAGTGCTTGTGATCTGTGTTGCAGACTTCGATATCACCCCTGCTTCTTTTCCCATCATTATCCATCTAGTAGCTCCTTTGAAGTTCAACCAAGGAAAAAGAAAATCAAATGTTTGCCTTGCACCTCCATAGAAGTATCTCACACAGTACAGAACTTAAAACATGACATGGGGCACTTACTGACTACTAGTGGTCTTTAAAGTTTAGATGGAGTCTAGGAAAATAAGGGAGCAACCCAGTAATCTACCTAGTTCAACAGGATGTGAATTATGTGTGCATGTAACAGGAAAGATTCCTAAAACCAGTTGTACTAAAGCCCAAAATTGACCACATTCCCCAAATGAGTGCTGCATACAAGACCAACTATTAAGTTGTAAAACCTCATTGGGGGGTCTGGGAGCCCTCCATAAAACAAAATAAATAAATAATGATTCCTGCTTTCCAACCAACACTTTGTCCCTCTGAATCTCCTAATACTGCCATGTATTCAGCAATAAGGTGGCAGTAAAATATTTAGGTTTTTTTATTTGAAGTTCCTGTTTGTCACCATTATTAGAAATATCTTCTTCAACCATTGCATTTAATATAAAATAACATTTTTCTCTTGAGAAATTGTGGCTTACTGGACTTCTGTGAAGAGAGCTGGCAGACTAAAGATGAATTCTATGCTGAAATTATGAATGCAAGACTCTGAAAAATGCTAAAACATTTTTGCTGATGCAAGAAAATGCATCATTTCGTCAAGTTTTCCAAATTGTAGAAGAGGAAGTAAATAGTTTGAATGGGCAATCGCTACTTCCTAAGGATGTATATATTTTCTACCCACCTTCCAGTCAATCACTTGCATTATCCCAGAGCATCCTCACAGAAAGTGCTTCACTTCCTATTGCCAATGTGGAATATTTCGGCATATGCTTCAACTGTGATTTGAGAAATGACTTTCAACCACTTGATCGCTGCATCTATTGTGTTAGGCTTATAGCTTAACTGACCAATGTATGCACATTTTAAAAGCACTAATTAGAACTATAAGTAGGTCATAGCGCTCTCCTAATCGCAGTTCAATGCAAATCCATTGTCATCAAGTTACAAAACTTTGGGTTCACTGTACTGGGTAAACATGAACAAAGTAAGTAGATACACAGTGCCTTGAAGTAAAGATATTTTGTGTAGGTAATTACTTAATGGAGAAAGCGACTTGCCTTATAAAATGCAAGAGGAATGGCACCCTTCAAACCGTTCAACTTGGGTTTTGCAGTTGGTGAGACAATTTTGTTCCACTTTTGTTTATTATCAGTTCACATGTTTTACTTGATACTGATCACACATTATGAATTCAGCATTTTCAACAAGGGAAGTAATCCCTGGTTTGTCAGCTGTTATAATTTTGGTGGCAATGATACATATTGATGTTATTTTTAATTAAGGACAAAAGCCCTAGAAGTACACAGTTTATTCTTGTCAGTATGTAAAGGCACTTCAACAATAAGTTGCAGACTGAAATCCAGTTCAGAGCTTCAGGCAGCTGATATTCAAAATAACAGAACAGGAATGAATTATAGCTGGAAATCAAATCTAGAAATTCAGGTAATTCTGATTAGCAGATACCCAGGAACGAGCGCTGTTATGGTGTAGTAGTTGTAATACTGCCTCTGAGCCAGGAGACCTGGGTTCAAGTCCTACCCAGCCCAGAGGTGTCAATATGTCTGTGAGCAGGTAGATTAGAAAGTATCTACCCAGGAATGAGTTATAAGGCGACACTTAAACTAGGAATTCCTAGTTTAACAGAAACAGAAATTGCTGGAGAAACTCAAAAGGCGTGGCAGCATCTGTGGAGAGAAAGCAGAGTTAACGTTTCGAGTCTGGTGACCCTTATGAATTGATGACAGCTGAGAAACGTGGTATTCATGCTGACGACAGGGAGTTGGTGGTGGGGGAGGAGTGAGCAGATAGATGGAGATGGAGCCCAGAGAGAGAGAGAGGATGACAGTTACACAGACAAAGGGATGGTTAATAATAAATCAGAAAAGGAGAAATCTGATAATCGGGCCAATAAGTAGGCAAAAATGGGTTGGCTGTGCTGAAAGCAACCCATGTTCTGACAGGGACTGGAATGTTGGGATGGATAAAGGATATGGAAGGTGATGTCTCAGATTCCAGGGCTGCAGGGTCCCCAAGCAGAAGATCAAGTGCTGGTCTTACAGCTTGAGCTGAGCCTTATTGGAGAACTAACTGCCAACTGAACTTGCATGTTAAACTTAAAGTCCTGAACTAGGACTGCTGAGTCCCTTCGTGCTTCAGATTTCTGAAGCCTTTCCCCATTTAGAAAATAGTCTGTTCTTCTTACTGAAATGCAAAACCTTGGACTTTGTCACATTGTATTCCATTTACCATTTCTTTGCCCACTCTCCTTCTGCAGAGCCCCCACTTCCTCAACACTACCTCTTGCTCCAGCTATCTTTGTGTCATCTGTAAACTTAGCAATAATGCCCAAAGTTCCTCTGTCCAAATTGTTATAGTATAACGTGAATAGTTGTGGTCCCTGCACTGATCCCTGCCAAACCCCACTAGTCACCAGCTGCCATCCTGAAAAAGACTCCTTTATCTCCATACTCTGCCTCTGCCAGTCGCCTATCCTCTATCCATGCCAGTACCTTGCCCATAACACCATGGGCTGTTACCTTATTTAGCAGCCTCCTGTGCGACACCTTGTCAAAGACTTTCTGGAAATCCAAATAGATCACATCCACTGGATCTCCTTTCTCTAACTTGCTCGTTATGCCCTCAAAGAATTATAACATGTTTGTCAGGCATGACCTCCCCTTGAGAAAGATGTGCTGACTCAGCTCTGTTTAACCGTGCACTTGCAAGTACTCTGCAACCTCATCCTTGGTAGTAGACTCTGTGACTGCCTCCCGAAATACAACATCCAGATAACTCTCCCCTCCCTGATGTGGCACAGTTTTCCAGGCTCCAGTTTATGACTCTGAGCCGGTGGGTCTGGGTGCGATGCAGATTTGAAGGTAAAGGTGATAGTTGGATACTCTTACCTCTTCCATCTGGTACTACCATGGAAGCCATTCAGTGGTCAGCAGTGTATAGTGGTGTTGAAGTTGAAGGAAAATGAGATGAGTTCAGAGTCGTACAGAACGGAAACAGACCACTTGGTCCAACCAGTCCATGCCAGACATAATCCCAAATTAAACTAATACCACCTGCCTGCTCCTGAACCACATCCCTCCAAACCTTTCTCATTCATGTATCAATCTAAATGTCTTCTAAACAATGTAATTGTACCCATATCCATCACTTCCTCAGGAAGTTCATGTCACATGTGAACCACCCTCTGTAACAAAAAAAAATTTGCCCCTAATGTCTTTTTAAAATTTCTCTCCTCTCACCTCAAAAATGTATCCTCAGTCTTGAAATCCTCAGTCTTGAAATCCCCTGTTCTTGGGAAAAAGACAACTACCATTAACTCTGTTTATACCTCTCATTGTTTTATAAACTTGTATCAGGTCGCTGCTCAACCTCCTACGATTCGTGGAAAAAGTCCCAGGCTATCCAGCCTTTCTTTGTAATTCAAACTTTCCATACCGGCAACATTCTGATAAATCTCTTTTTGAACCCTCTCCAGCTTGATAATATCTTTCCTATAACAGGGCAACCAGAACTGGACACAGTATTCCAGAAGAGGCCTCACCAGAGTCCTATGCAACCTTAACATGATGTCCCAACTCCTAAACTCAAAGGACTGAGCAGAGAAGGCAAGCGTGTCAAGCACCTTTTTGACCACCCCCTCGATATGTAATGCAAACGTCAAAGAATTATGTACTTGCACCCCTAGATCCCTCTGTTCTACAACACTACCCAAGGCCCTACCATTAGTTGTATAAGTCCTACCCCTGTTTTTTGTACCAAAATGCAACGCCTCTCATTTATCCAGATTGAAGACCATCTGCCATTTTTCAGCCCATTGACCCATTTGGTCAAAATCCCTTTGTAACCTTAGAAAGCCTTCTTCACTGTCTACTCTGCGACCAATTTTGGTGTCGTATGCAAACTTACTAATCATGCCTTCTGTCCTCTCATCCAAATCATTTATATAAATGACAAACAAAAGAGGACCCAGAACTGATCTCTGTGGATCAGGCCTCCAGTCTAAAAAGCAACCCTGCACTATTACTGTCTGTCTCCTGCCATTAAGCCAATTATGAATCCAATTAGCAAGTTCCCCCTGAATCCCACATGACGTAACTTTACTAATTAGTTTACCATGCGGAACCTTGTCAAAGGCTTCACTAAAATCCAAATAAACGACATCTGCACTGCCATCACCAACCTTTTTGGTAACTTCCTCAAAAAACTCAATCAAGTTTGTAAGACATGCTTTTCCTTGCAAAAAAACCATGCTGACTGTCCCCAATCAATTTTTGCCTCTACAAATATCCATAACTCCTATCTTTTTCAATCACCTCCAACAATTTATCTGCAACTGAAGTCAGACTCTTAGGTCTATAGTTCCCTGGTTTCTCTTTACAACCTTTCTTAAACAAAGGCCACCCTCAAGTCATCAGGCACCCCACCTGTAGTTATAGATGCAAATATTTCTGCAGGGGGTCTTGCAAGAGGTGTTGCATTTCCTCCCTTGCTTCTCACAACATTCTGGGATGCATTAATTCAGGTGCTGGAGATTTATCCACCTTTATATTTTTTAAGACCTCCTGAATGTCCTCATCTGTAATGTGAACTGTTTTTAAAACGTCTAAGTTTATTTCTCTGCATTCCCTATATTCCATTTCTTTCTTGACAGTAAAAACTGACGCAAAATATTCATGTAGTATCTCTCCCATCTTCTGGGGTTCAAGGCAAAGACTAACTCCTTGATCTTTAAGAGGCCGTACCCTCTCTGTAGTTACTCTCTTGCTCTTAATGTATTTATAGAATCTCTTTGAATTAGAGATTAAGAGGTGACATAGCAGAGAAAATAGGATCTAAGATGCAGTGTAATCAGTATTCAACACCTTATGTTTTGGCTGGTATTGAGTTTTATTTGAGAATTTTTTAAAACTATCTGTTGTAAAAGGTATGTTGCAGGACCTATAGGACTTGTGGTTGAAATGAAATTTCAGTTGTGCAATGGCTGCATTTCCTTCATTTTACTGCTGGATGTCCTTGCAGTGTTACAGTCAGTCAGGGCATACTTTTCTGAATGGCAGCAGAGATGTTTTGCCATGCATGAGAACATCAGAACGACTAAATTACACTGTCTCTGTACGGTGAAATTCTGGCTATTTCACGTCAGGTAGTGATGTGAAATTTGTTTGTAGCTTAGGATATAAATTCCATGACTATCCATTATTTTATAATGCATTTATTGTTTATCCCTGACCATTTTTAAAGCAGTAGGGACACAACAGTATGGAATGCATGATGCAGCCGTTGGAGGGTTGGTTTTGGTTATATGTAATATTAATAATGTATCCAGGCATTTATACTGGTGTATATATTCAAGCAGTTCAGACGTCATATGACACATTTGATTCAATTGGAGCTTTAACCTAGACCTTCATGCATGAATCTTGAAAGGTTTGTATGCAGGTACGCTAAGTACTTAGGAATGTTGTCATTTATCATGAAGGGTCATACAGCACGGAAGCTGACCCTTCGATCCATCTTGTCCATGCTGACCAAGTTTCCCAAACTAAACTAGTCCTATTTGCCTGCATTTGGCCCATATCTCTCTCAACCTTTCCTATTCATGTACCTGTCCAAATGTCTTTTAAATGGTGAACTGTACCTGCATCCACCACTACTTCTGGCAATGTCATTCCACATATGAACCACACTTTGTGTGCAAAGTTTGCCCCTCAGGTCCCTTTTAACTCTTTCTCCTCTCACCCTAAAATTATGCTGTCTTGTTTTGAACTTCTCCACCTTAAGGAAAAACCTTTGCTATTCACTTCTTCTATACCCCTCATGATTTTATAACAGCTCTATAAATTTATTACAACTCTACAAGGTCACCACTAAACCACCTCCCATGCTGGTGGAAGAAGTCCCAGCTTATCTAGCCACTCTTTATAACTTAAACTTTCCAGTCCTGTTAATATCCTTAAATTTAATAACATCCTTCCTAAAGCAGAACAACCAGACTGTGCACAGTGATCCAAAAGTGGCCTCGCCAATGTCCTGTACAGCCTCAACATGATGTCCCAAATTCCTATACTCAATGGGCTGAGTAGTGAAAGCAAGCGTGCTAAACACCTTCTTAATGACCCTGTTTACCTGCACCCCAGGTCTCTGTTTGACAACACTCCCCAGGGCCCTACTATTAACTGTGTACAGACTGTATTCTTTCTGTTACACTGGGCATTATATCTAGAGTACCATGTACAGTATTGACCACCATATTTAAGGAAGGATGTAAATGGGTTGGAGGCATTTCAGAGAAGGTTCACTAGGCTAATACCTTGATTGGGCAGGTTGCCTTATGTGAAAAGATTGGATAGGCTTGGCTTGTATCTGCTGGAGATTAGAGGGAGAAGAAGTAGTTTGATTGAAATGTATAAGATTCTGAGGGGTCTTGACGTATAAATGCTGGGAGAGTCTAGGACTAGAGATTATAGTCTCAGAATTAAGGGTTGCCAATTGAACACTGAGGTGAGGAGGAATTTCTTCTCTAAGAGTTGAGTTTTTAGAACTCCTTGCCGCAGAGAATGGTGAGGGCAGAGTCCTTGCGTATATTTAAGGCTGAGATAGATTCTTGTTCAGTTGGGGAATTGAGGGTTGTGGATGTGAGGAATGCTGGATCAACCATGATCCTATGATACGGTGGAGTAGACTCGAGGCTGAATGGCCTCCTACTGTTCCTGTTTCTATGGTCTTATGGTAGATGTGGACAGGATGTTCCCTTTGATGGGAGAATCTAGAACGTTCTGTGAAATGTCACTGGACTTGAAAGGTAGACAATGTGTTGATTTAAATTAGAAATAGGTTGACAATGTAGGCAAATTTATCAATAGAAGTAAATTTAAAAATACCCTAAGAAATCCAAAGATAGTAAAATTGAGTTCCCTTACTCCATTTAACAAGCACAAACAACCTCAGCTCCAAAATGTAATTTCTCATGCCAGGGTTACTCCGAGCTCAAGTTCCACTTGCTCCAGGGGTGTGTCATAATATCTCTGAACAGCTGATTACAAATATTTGTGCTGGTACCAGAAGACCCTTGTGACACATTGGTAGTGTCCATACCTCTGAGTCACAATGTTGTGGTTCAAGGATGTGTAATACCATTTCTGAACAGATTGATATAGAAAATATCTATACTGCTGCTTGAGGCTATGGTGGAGCAGTGCGAGTGTCCCTACTCTGGGCCTGAGTTCAAGTCCCAACTGCTCCAGAGATGTGTAATAATATGTCTGAGCAGGTTGATTAAAAGTTCTGTAAAGGAACTGACAATGTGGTGTAGCTAAGTTGGGAGATGAATGCCTTTCACAATGGTAGTGTCCCTACCTCTGAGCTGCAGATGACTACGAGTAGGCTGTTAAGACCACAAGGTATAGGAGCAGAATTAGGCCATTCGACTCATTTGAGTCTGCTCCACTATTCGATTATGGTTGGTATGTTTCTCAAGCTCATTCTCCCCGTAATCCTTGATCCTCAACTAATCAAAAACCTATCCCCCTCTACCTCAAATACACTCAGTGACTTGGCCTCCACAGCCCTCTGTGGCAATGAGTTCCACAGATTAACCACTCTCTGGCTGAAGAAATTCCTCCTCATCTCAGTTCAGAGAGGTCATCCCATCACTCTGAGGCTGTGCTTTCAGGTCTTAATCTCTCCTACTAGTTGAAATATCTTCTCCACGTTCACTTCGTCCAGGCCTCTTGGTATTCTGTAAGTTTTATTCAGACACCTCCCCTCTCCTTCTAAACTCCATTGAGTACAGGCTGAGAGTCTTGAGCCACTTCTCCTATGACATGCCTTTCATCCCTAGGGTCGTTCTTGTAAGCCTCTTCTGGACCCCCTCTGTTGCCCAGAATTGCTCATAATGTTCCGAATGCAGTCAGACCAGAGCCTTACACAGCATTAACACTGTGCATCTCTGCTCTTGTATTCTAGCTGCCTTGATAAGAGTGCTAACATTGTATTTGTCTTCCTAACCTCCAACTGGACATACATGTTAATCTTAAAGGAATTAAGATTTCTAAGTCCCTTTGTGCTTCAGATTTTTGAAACCTTTCCCTGTTTAGAAAATAGTTTACACCCCTTTTTCTTTCTGCTGAAGTGCTCCTACCAAAGCACCTCACACTTTCCACATTGGATTCTTTCTGCCACTTCTTTGCCCACTTTCCTAACCTGCTCCAGTCTTTCTGCAGCTTCCTCTTTTCCTCATCACTACCTGGCCCCTCACCTATCTTTTTGTTATCTGTAAACTTAGCAACAATGTCCTCAGTTCCTTCATCCAGATTATTAGTGTATAACGTGAATAGTTGTGATCCCAACACTGACCCCTGTGGAACTCCACTAGTCATTGGCTGCCATCCTGAAACAGACCCGTTTACCCCACTCTCTGCCTTCTGACAGTCAGACAATCCTCTGCCAATGCCAGTCCCTTACACCATGGGCTCTTATCTTATTCTGTGCGACATCTTGTCAAAGGCCTTTTGGAAGTCCACTAGCTCTCCTTTGTCTAACTTACTTGTTACCTCCTCGAAGAATTACAACATATTTGTAAGCCTTGCTGACTCTGTCCTACTTTGTCGTTAGGGTGCCTACTTTGTCGTTAGGGTGGTAATTGGCTGTGTTAGATTTTTTTTTCCTGCTTTTTGTGGACAATACTTACTTGGACAGTTTTCCCCGTGGCTTAGAAGATGTCACTCTTGTAGCTGTACTAGAGCAGCATGGCTAGGGGCACAGTTGGTGCTGGAGCACAAAGTCTTCAACATTTTTGCCAAATGATCTCAGGACCCATAGCCTTTTTCAGTACCCAATGTATTTAGCCATTTCTTGATAACGTGATATGGAATAAATAGAATTGATTAATTTGGAAGACCTCGGATGGAGACAGAGATGCATTGTCCATGCAGTAATTCTGACTGAAAAGCGTTTGCAAATAATCCAGCGTGTGTGTTTGTGCTGATTTGCTGGGCTCTCCCATTATTCAGGATGGGGATATTAGTGGAGCTGCCTCCTCCAGTGAGTTGTAATCATTCACTACCGTTCACAACTGGATGTGGCAGCATTGCAGAAGTTAGATCTGATCTGTTGGTGTGGGATCACTTAGCCCTGTATGTTGCTTCTGCTGTTTAGCATGCAAGCAGTTCTGTAGTGTAGCTTCACCATGTTAACACATCATTTTTAGGTATGTCTGGTATTGCTGCTGGCGTGCCTTCCTGCACTCTTCACTGAATGAGTATTGATCTCCCAGCACGATGGTAATGGTAGAGTCAGGGATATGCCAGGCCATGAGTTTCGGATTATTGTTGAACACAATTCTGCTGCTGTTGATGGCCCACGGCACCTCTTAGATGCCTAGATTTGAGTTGCTAGATCTGTTTAAAGACTGGCCTGTTAAGCATGGTGGTATTGCCACACAACAGAATGGAGAGTATGCTCACTGCGAATACTTTGTCTCCACAGTACCTGTGCTGTGGTGACTCCTACCTTTTGTGGACAAACTCATCTCCTCCAATAAGGTTGGTGAGGCCGAGTGTTATGGAGAAGGGGAATGCCAAACCCCTCTGATAATTAAAATGGAAACACAAGTCCCCAATCTGTTACGGCAGGAGTAGAGGTGCCCCTCTAATAATTAAACCCGTAATACCCAGAGAAGCTCGCCTTTCCCCTTGTAATCTGTTAAAAGAGTGGCTTAAAAAAGAAAATCCCTGATCCACCTTATAAATAACAAGTAGCAATTTATTTATTTAACCCTAGCAATGAACAGCTTAATGGAATTACTAACCAACCGAACAATTCCTCCCCAACTCCTAACTATTCCTTAACTGAACTAAATTCTACTGGAATGCCGTTCAAATAAACACATCCCATTTATATAAACCCAATTAAAAGACAACAATAAATTAAAATGTAATCTCTCCAAATTTGCACAGACTGTATCTTCTGGCACGCTCTGCCTTCTCCATTACGCCACAAACGCCTTTTTCCTCTGATTCTGCTGTCAGGGATGTTTTTCTGTGTAATTTCTTCGGCAAGGACTTTGAGCTAACATGCCATGGTACCTTTTTCGGATAGATGGTGCTTTCTTAGAGAGCGAAGTGATTTCTTTTGAAAGCTTGGGGCTTATTTCTCGGATGGCGGGCTTGCTTTCTCCTTAGATGATGGTTGGCTCTCCCCGATTTTCAAAAGTCCTCATCTTGTATACACTCCAATGACACATCAATTTCTTATAATATGATCGGTTTCAGGTTGTCAAAGCCGTCAGCTTTAAATTCAGTTGGTTTTCTGTATCTAGATGCTTGGTTTAAATTAATTGGCTAAATTCAAACTTTTTGTCTCAATACCAAAACAAAACTGCTGTTTTTCCTGCCAACTGTAATGCCTTTTGATACACGTGTTTCAATTTTGGGGCTTTGTGTACAGTACTTGTAAACTTACAAGCACAAAGCACAATCTCTTAAAGGGACTACCTGCTGCTTTTCCCCACAATCATTTTTACCAACCAGTTCTAAATTCCTGCCTTCCAATTCATGAATACTCTACACAACTTTGTAACACAAGGTCAAAAAGGTTTGCGCTTTTGTTGATTCCTTCAGCAAATGCCTCCGACCCGACCTAGCAGCTATGTGGTTTAAGACTCAGCAGCTCGCATAGTGGTGGTGGTACCATTCACTTTTGGTGATGGATGTTGAAGCTTGTGCCCCTACCCTCCGTGCTTCCTCACTTGATCTGTCATGTTCAGCATAGAGTACTATTGATTCATCAGCTAGGTTGATGTTAATCAGCAGGAGGTTTCCTTGCTTATGTTTGACCTGATGCCATAGGAAACGTGAGGAGGGATGCTGAATCAAGTTTAACAATCGTGAATACCATGTGAATGTAACTCTTCGTAATTGTAATTTTTAAATCACTTTAAAGCTGGCTTTGAAATTTTCCTTTGTGTTATGCTGTGCTGCATTTGTGGTATTCCTATTTGGTCTTGAGCACTGGCCAGTCAGCTATACTACACATAGCTTCATTCAACAATGCATTATTCCCAGCTGCAGAAAAAGACTGTCAATATAGTTGATGCTTCTTATTTTCCAGGCCAGTCATCATTGTCGTTCCTCTAAAGCCATTAATTAGAGTGTTTCTGAGGTCTACCAGGGGATAGGTGTGAAAGTCCTGAGCTCGTTTCACATGGAGTGAGCTTGATGCTGTCTGTCTGTGCTAGATTTGAAACTAGGCACCAAAGATGTAGGCACAGCATTACTGGCAGCCTGTCACCCAGCAGTCAGGATTGGTTCACTTGTTTATGTCTATTGTGTGATAATGCACGAATATTTCTCCTGTCACCTATGGAAAGTGAAATGATTGGTGATTCCCATAGAAAATATTTATATTCACATATCAACCTGTTTAGAGAGGTTATTGCACACCGCTGGAGCAGGTAGGTCTTGCACCAGGCCTCCTGACTCAGAGGTAGGGATGCTACTACTTCATCACAAGAGCACCTCTAGTACCAATATAGATATTTTCTAACCAACCTGTTGAGAGACGTCACTATACATCTTTGGAGCAAGTGGGACTTGAACTCCGGCCTTCTTGCTCAGAGGCAGAGAGGTTACCACTGTTCAAAGCATGTACCTCCTAAATTAGCTACATCACATTGTCAGTTTTCTTAATATATCTTTTTAATCGACCTGTTCAGACAGGTCTGCCAGATATTTTTTAAGATTGAGTTCTATTAGAATTTCCTTTATTCCTTATTTCAGATTACAGGAATGTGGCAGGGGATACTTTAAACAAGAGAGTGCGCTCAGCTTCTGCACCTTTGGATATCCCAGGTCAGTGATGTATACAGCATGATATTTGCACCACTTTTGAATGCTTTCTGCCCCAGGTAGTTGGGGTCATGAAGCTGGCACTGAGCTGAACAAGCCAGGTAGATATCAAATTTTCTTCCTGGTCAGTTGCTAAATTTGGCAATCTTGATTGAGCACTGGTGGCAGTGCTGCACTTGACATCAGGAGGGTAAGCATCAATTTCAGGAATTCCACTTTGTTGGTCTCGAAAGTAGAGAGGGTATGCCAGAGTGATTTTAACAAAAAACTAATGCCGCATGGAAAGCATTGTATCATCAGACATGGGTATGACGCAAAATGTCTACCGTATCTATGGGGTGATCTGCCAGACCCTTCCTTCCTTTGTGTACTGCAGGAGCCTCTCTGTGATGTTTAGTTCATGTGCAGCAATGCTCAGGTTGTCCTTAGGGTCAAAATACACTGACAATTAACAGCTACAACCAAAGCATGCACAACAATTTAAGTTTCCTGGGTCTTTTCAAATGAGATGTGTTGAATGTGCAGTTATTTTCTTGATTCAGAAGACCTAGGGACCATAATCTAAGTGCCAGAATAGACAAAACAGTTGCATGGTTTTATTTAAGTAAATAATACGGTGGCACAAATATTTTTTCGGCTATTCATTATTCATATGAAACACTTAAAACCAAGAGACAAGCAAACACGTAGATTCACTCAGAGATAGTAGGAACTGCCGATGCTGGAGAATCTGAGATAGCAAGGTGTAGAGCTGGATGAACACAGCAGGCCAGGCAGCATCAGAGGAGCCGGAAAGCTGACATTTCGGGTCTGGACCCTTCTTCAGAAATGGGGGAGGGAAAGGGGACTCTGAAATAAATAGAGAGAGAAAGGGGGAGGCGGATGGAAGGTCGATAAAGGAGCAGATAGGTGGAGAGAAGACGGACAGGTCGAGGAGGCGGGGATGGAGCCAGTAAAGGTGAGCGTAGGTAGGGAGTTGGGATGGGGGTTGGTCAGTTGAGACAGGTCAAGGAGGCGGGGATGAGGCTAGTAGGTAGGAAGTGGGGTGGGGGTTGGTCAGGGAGGTGGGAAGAGCAGATAGGTGGGAGAAAAGACGGACAGGTCGAGGAGACGGGGACGAGCTGGGCTGGTTTTGCAATGAGGTCAGGGGTGGGGAGATTTAGAAGCTCGTGAAGTCCACATTGAGACCATTGGGCTGCAGGGCTCCGAAGCAAAATATGAGGTGCTGTTCCTGCAGCCTTCGGGTAGCATAGTTGTGGCACTGGAGGAGGCCCAGGATGGACATGTCGTCCAAGGAGTGCAAGGGGGCGTTGACGTGGTTCGCGACTGGGAGGTGCAGTCGTTTGTCACGAACTGAGTGTAGGCGTTCCACAAAGTGGTCTCCAAGCCTCCGCTTGGTTTCCCTAATGTAGCGGAGGCTACTTCGGGTTCACTGCTCATCCTCTGCTCTGTAAGGTTATTCCTCGCAGTTTTCTCTCTCATATTCCTGAAGATGTTGACCTTGACTGAATTGCAGTTTGAGCAGTGCTCATCCACTATAATGCTTTCCTCGAGTGGCTAGTTTTTGTGTGAAAGTGCTGATCATTTGAGGCAGAGCATTAGAGATTAACTTAGTCATGTCTTTACCCTTGCCTGGCATGACTGTTTTCCCTCACTTGAAATCATTACGAGAAGTGGACAAATCCATCCGTCAGTAGCCTCATCAGAATTTTATATTGATATCTTTCTTTTCCCATTTGTAGAGCTGCAATTATGTGACTCTTGTCACTGATACATTGTGGTTTTGATGCAGCTTAGGGAAAACGAGGTATTGCTGCCATTTGTGTATATACTCAAGAGATTGCTGTCGCAAACCTATTTTATTTAATTAAAATGGCATCTTCAACTTTAAACTGAGAGACGTTGCTTAATACACTTATTTCAAATTGAGCAGAACAACCTTGCTGCTTGATGTGCAATTGAAAGATGCTTTTCCTCTCTGACATATTGCTCCCTTCGATTATATCAGAACAGGATGTGCCATCACTGCTCCTGGCTCATTAGTTTTTCCTGTGGTGCTGAAAGTTTTATTAATTTTTCATTTGAATGTAGATTTATTCCCAATAATCTCAAACTAAGAAACACTCCCCTGCCATGAAGCTCAGGTTTCAGCACCAGGCACTCAATCCTTTATAAGTGGAGATGTAGACTGCAATCCAAATTCGAGCTCTTTCACTGAGAAAAGGTTAATTACATATAAACTAGACCCCCACATCAACAACTTGACTTCATTTGTCTGCAAAAATGAATCTGAGAACCAGTATTGTGGCTATGTTTATATAAACCAGATATTTATTGCAGACTGGTAATCTGTGTATCTTTATGAAATTGGGTAAGTAATCTGTTCTCTTGCTTTGAGATAATTGGTGGTTCTTGTTGCAGGAGGAGCAACCAGTAGTAAATCTGACATGGATATGGCTTATGAAAGGGCAAGAATTAGCCTATCAGCGGAGGAACGTTGTTCCAGTCCTGTCATGTCTGCTCTCAAGGTACATGTTGATTTGAATCCAGGTTCTAGGTCCTAAGATCAACACAGAGTGCTAAGTGGATCTAAAACTGAGTAGGGTAACTTGCATCAAACTTACCTTCCGTTATGCACCAATGCCAAATTAAAAAAAAGTCTCTCCCATTCTAAATAAAGATGAACCCAGTAGATGTCACAAATTTGCTTAAATAACAATGGTTACTGCACTTCAAACATAATTGTGTAAGCTGTTTTCTAAAGTTTTTAGTAGGGTAAAGAATTATTTAAATTCAAGTATTAATCTGTATGTTGCATTTGTTACAATCCTGGTCCATGAATAGTGGCGAATCTGGAAATCTGTTAGGACCTATATTGATAGATTATAATTATTTAAGGAGTATAAAGTGTGGAAAAACCAATAAGTGACAGGACTCCAGTGTTGAATTGAAATACTAAAGGAATCTTTACAAACTTAAACAAAAAACCCTAAAGTAATAGTATTTAAATAGGTACAGTGAACAAGTAAGATAATGATTTAAACATCATAAACTTCCACTTTTACCTCAATCCAACCAACTTAATGCAGCTTAGTTTTGTTTTTGCTGTGGCTTACTGGCTTTCAATCTGATAGACTTTTAGATTTATCATACTCTGGAATGCAACTCCTTTCTTAAAAAAAAAACTCAAAGAACTGCAAGTGCTTTAAATCAGAAACAAAAGCAGAAATTGCTGGAAAAAACGCAGCAGGTCTGGCAGCATCTGTGGAGAGAAAGCAGAGTTAACTTTTTGGGTCCAGTCTTCTTCAGAGGGATCACTGGACCCGTAACATTAACTCTGCTTTCTTTGCACAGATGCTGCCAGACCTGCTGAGTTTTTCCAGCGGTTCTTGTTTTTGTTCCATTTTATTCTGGGTTTGACTACACAAGTCACAGCTAATATGTGCATTTCTTTTATTTAATATCCTTATAAATGTGGTATCATAATATAAAGAGTGTAAATCTGTCGTTGCAAATTTGGGCAAAATTTAAAAATCATGATGAATACACTATTTGAGTGACATATTCTTTTCGTTTTTAAACCCCCTTTATTGTATGGGGAAAGAAAGAGAAGTGAGTGGAGCCTTTGTATGTGGCTCTAAGTAGCTCCAAGATGGTTTACTTGGTGCTGAATGTTCAGACCTGGTTAAACCCTCAGCAGGTAGACCTACGCTTGGGAAAGTGGGCTACCTCCCTGTGGGAGGAAACATGCAGTCTTTATGAGGCACACTATCACCTGTGATTTTGTTGAAGGATGGTTTTGACGCTATTAAGTTTCAGTAGATTTGTTTTGTGTTACTAAAATGATTTTGAGCTGATGAGCATTAATTTGATTTAGATCTTGCTTGATTTTAAACAGACTTTGCACGCATCTGCTGTGCCCTGGGCGCGCTGATAGTTTCTTCATCGGTCTATAAAGAAGGAGTTTTATAGAATCCCTACAGTGTGGAAACAGGCTCTTCAGCCCAACAAGTCCACACCGACCCTCAGAGCATCCCACCTAGACCCATCCCCCTATAACCCACCTAATCTACACATCCCTGAACACTATGGGCAATTTGGCATGGCCAATCCACCTAGCCTGCACATCTTTTGGACTGTGGGAGGAAACTGGAGCACCCGGAGGAAGCCCATACAGACACGGGGAGAATGTGCAAACTCCACACAGTCACCTGAGGGTGAAATCCGTTCGGTTCAATAAACTTTACAGTGATACGTTGTTTTATGGATTCTATTGAGTACTATTGAATTTAAGGAAGTATGAGAGAGGCAACATGACAGTATGTCAGACTTCAAGACAAATTGTTCACTTAAGACCATGTTTGTGCAACATGATCCCAGTCCGACTTCCTTTTAGTTTCCTTTTGACACTTCAGAAAATTGTACCTACTTGAAAATTTGAATTGAGCCATGTGGCCTAATTTGAAGGTAACAAGGTAGAGATTATACTTCTTCAAACTTTTCTCGGAGTGAGAGTTCTGTTGCTTCCAAATGTATCAATCACAGTGTCCTGACTGCAAAGTGAACACATTTCTCCCCAGCTGATTAGGCGAGTAGGCATGCCTGATAGGCACTGAGATCATTTGACTTTAAAACAAAAACAGTGCTGGAGGCAGAATTAATTTTGTTTTGAAAAGTAGCGAAAAACATGCTAGTGATATCTAACATCAATTCTTTGTTCCCATAGTCTTCCCTGAAGAAAAGTGTTACCATGATGGAGCAGCCTTCTGCGGTTCACCACTACACTGAGGGTGAAGAACGAGCAAGTGTAATTAACAATCACAGACAACAGCACGCCATTTTCGAGGCTGCCAAGAAAGATCTTCTGACCTTAATGAAACTTGATGTGAGTTCTCAAGATATTTTCTTACAAAATCAGTTTTTTTTTATTGTCACAGGTGCTGTATTGCTACTTATGTACAAATAGATGGAATTGTGACGAGTCAGATTTGGATAACCTGAAACTCTGGTTCTGGCTAAGTTATCATTCCTGCTGAGAGAGGAGGAAATCCAATAAAGTGAAGCCCTTGATGAGCCCAAGTTCCTGGCTGGTAATTCTGGATTAGCCAAACTTGTGCACCTTTGCCACATGAGCATGCCATTGACTTGGGAGTTTGGCTTATGCTGGAGTGAAATCAGGAACAAACCTGAAAATGTGCAATAATGGAAAGTGAAGCAACGATTGTAATGGTCTCTGTCAACTTGGGTGGCACTGAAAACCTTCCGCTGCTTGTGATTGAAATTTCCATCAATTAATTGTTGCTTTGTGAATGTCAAAACACTTCCCACGAGGTGTAAAGCTGACAAAACCACTGGATGACCAGCAGTGTTTTTAAAGACATGGATCAGGAAAATGAACAAATTGAAAGAATGGCATGATTATGATCCTGGTGTCTCCAAAGAGAGTGAGCGTGCACCTGTTTCCTGAACTAAAGCCACAAGGACCATTGGAGATGCTCATGGAGCATGTTTGTAGGCAGGTTAGGTTACGTAAGGGCTCGGAGATAGTAAGAACTGCCGATGCTGGAGTCAGATAACGCAGTGTGGAGCAGGCCAGGCAGCATCACAGGAGTAGGAAAGTTAACATTTCGGGTTGGGAACCTTATTTAGCTACTGTCACAGTTTGATTTGGCATGAATTTGTGGATGGGGCCTCCCTGTGACTGATGTATCACAGTTTTACTGTAGATGTGCTACAATGCCTAAACTGTCCTTGATCCACACACAGGTCTCAATGACCCTGAATGTTTTCTTTTCTTACAATCCAAAATGCTATCAAATCTTCTTTCAAATTACCCACTGCCAAAGAAACTTCCATTTATGTAGTATTTCAACATGTGTTCAATGTCACAAAGAGCATGCCAGTTGTGGAAGGTCAGTTCATTTCTGGAATTTCCAGCAGGATACTGAAAATCTTCAATGTTTGATTTCTATCTTTTCCTATTATGATGACATTTCAGTTATGCTAAATTTTGTGCGGAGGAACCTTTGATCTGTTCTGGCCTTGTTTGAATATGGCGAAAGACCCACAACTGATTATATTGATCAGAAATGTTGCATTGAATGGTGGAAGTGTGTGTGTAGATAGTATGAACACTGACCTACATATATTGTCTGCTTAAAAAAAAAGTACAAGTTCAGTATCTAATAAAAGAAATGGATGAAATATTATAAATAATTCATCTGGCTACTGAATGGTTTCCAGTAATTACAAACTGATTGTCACGTGATGATGTTATGCAATAAAAAACAAAACTGCAGATGCTAGATATCAGAACAAAACAGAAATTGCTGGAAAATCTCAGCAGGTCTGGCAGCATCTGTGGAGAGAAAGCAGAGTTAACATTTCGAGTCCAGTGACCCTTGCTCAGAACTCTTGTTGTTATGCGTGTATTTAGCTGGATAAAGCTCCCCAGTTACAGGTTAATTGAATTGGAAAGGACACTGCTGGTACCTGCAAGCACTGATGGCCTGTGAATGTGATGATTTATCTATTTGTGGGTGTGAAATACACGCATACATTGGATGTAGTAAACTATGACTCAGTATGCTTAGTGAATTGCACTTTTTAAACTTTTGCCTGAAACTTGTTGGTTTCTATTTAGATATGAATTTAGGTAATTATATTTTTGTCCATGTTATTTAAAATGATTTTTTTTTTTACTTCTTGGGTCTGTGATCAATCTGATTAACAATTTCTGAGCTCAATTGAAACTTCTTGAAAAGTGATTTTGAGACTGGAGACCTGCAGGGATCCCCTGTCTCACAGCAGGGACATGCTTGACTTCCTTGCAGATTGAAATACTTGACTGGCATGCTTTGGTCTTGCTATTGTAATTACTACAAATTACAATGGCAGTTGTTTAACGTCGTGACTGCTATAAACAGAATCTGATGATTATGCTCAAATAAATATTTAAAATCCTCTACAGGACATAGTGGTGAAGTCCAACAGTTAAACCCTACCAGAAGATGTGCTTAGTTTAGAGGGATTAGAAAGTGGAAGGCAATGAAAAGAATGACCAGTATAAAATTTAGAGTTGTTCTTCTTATACACAAGCCGGGTTCTTTCTAGTAAAGTACATTTCCATAGCTAATTTTTCAAACTTATTTTAAAGTACAATGCAGTGCTTGTTTGGATAGCAAGCTTTGGATTATTTGCATGCCCACAAAATTAGTGATCTAAAACAGCATTGTTTCCTAATGCACACTTTGTGACCAGAACTGTGGTGGCAGTTTCTGATTTAATGGTCTTTTTCTCACTTTCAATCTGAGCAGCCATCTGGTTTGTTTCCCAAGAGGCTGCTTCAGATACTGGTATGTTCTAATGGTGCAATAAATGTCTGAACCTGACCCCTCTAATATAGGCTGTTAACAGTTGAGAGAGCATGCTCAGTACGACAGAATTGTGAGCAACTTTCAAAATGATTCTCAAAGTTCTAAATACATTTCCTGCTTTTGATATTAGAAGATTAGATTGTAATTCACAGCTTGCCATTTTTCTCCCTTACTGTGACCCCGTTTTGAGCCTTTTAAATTGTCACAACCCCTAAGTGAGTACAGTGTAACCGTGTGTGTGTGGCAGAGAACAGGGCGATCCTGTGAAAATACAGGAAGCCTGTCTGTTATAGTGGAAGAACATGTCTTGTAAATCAGTCGGAGCTCCACAGCTCCCAAAATTTTAGCTTGCTCCTCCACTTTGAGAAGCCTTGTTGTAAATATTACTGAACCGAGTTAGCGTGCAGGAGCTGAAACAGTCTCAGTGGTGGTTGTTATAGCTTGGGCTTTTCCCTGTCACCCTGGGTTTCTTATGCTCATGTGCTATTGTGTGCCCTATATGGGATTGTGTGTCCAGGGTATTCCCCTAATTGTTACCTGCTTAAAAGATGGAAAATTCCACATTGTCAGATCAGTGCATGTAGGCTAAAACTATTTGGTTAGATTTACATAAAGGTTAATTATATATAGAGCCTCAGGAAAATACTCAACCTAGTGAAGTTGTTTAAAAAGAAATTAACTTGAATGTTAATAAATGTAATAACCTTTTATTGGTTGTATTTATTGCATAGTTAGACAAGTATTGGAAGTCATTGTCTGTAGATCTTTCTGATTTAATATTGTGTATTTAATGTAAATTTCCAGCCTGCCCCACAATTTGGATGTTTTCCCTCAAAGTAGAAGACTAATTCTCCATTACATAAGATTTCAAAGGCCTCAATCCCCAAAAATTAAATTGGAATGATACAGGGAAGATTAGTATGGCCCTACGCAAAGATGATATGCAAATTTGTGAAATGTTCCAAATTTTAAAAAAACTTTGTATGAACTATTTTGTGGAATACTGATGACCACTTGAAGATCCATAAGAACCTGCACCGTACATAAACTCCCATCTCCTGACCAATTACCAGATCTGTCACCTGAGCCCTGCCTCAGTCAGTTCACTGTGACCTTTGGTGTGTTTTGGTGAGGAAGGACATTTTAACCCAATGAACCCAAATTAAAAGAAGTATTTGAACATAAATGCAATCTTTACTACACTTGTCCAGTTGCCTAACTAATGCTTTCTACTGTTTGAAATGTTGGGTCTGACTCCAGGTCCACACAAATCAACAATACACCCTCAGTGCTGACTTGTCAAGTTAGTAGGTCATTCTGTACATGTCTACTTCAGATGGGATATCATTTTTGTGATTTAGCAGCAAACTCTCAGTTTGCAGTTTGAAATGCATGCACTCCAATAACCACAACATCAACTTGCATTTCTAATGGTAGTGTCAACCTTCTACTTCATAAGACAGAGGTCAATCACCAGAGATTGAATTGGAATGATACAGAGAAGGTGTCATGGCCCTGCAAATTTGTGGTGTTCTGTATTTTAAAACAAACATTTTGTATGAATTGCATCTGCCATGGTGGTTAACTCTGTAAGCAATGCTTGAAGTGGCTACATGTTGATGCAGAGGATGGCAGTGAAACGGTTTCTTTCTGGTTCCTCTTTTCAGCCAGCTGAGCTTTTGGTTTCTGTTTGCCTCCTCAACTGCCCTTTCCAACAGTGAGCCTCCAGAAGTCTTGGTCTTTAGTGATTCTTTCCCAATTTTTAGTGTTTGACCAACATTTTCATATCCCACTTTCACGTGTCTTTGGGATGGAAGTGAGGGCCCCAGGAGTACAGATAACAAAGTTATGGACTCGCACGCATGTAGCATATTTAACATACTAAAATGCCCAGTTCTGTTTACAGAAGTGTACAGTGTAATTGTTGAATACACCATTTAGGTCAAATTGGGCAGACTCAGCAACAAGAGGGTTTGATGCATTACTGTGCAGTAGATTTTCAATTTGGGAAGAATTTTTAAACCAAACCAGAGCCCTCTACATCGGGGAAACCAAGCGGAGGCTCGGGGACCGCTTTGCAGAACACCTACGCTCGGTTCGCAATAAACAACTGCACCTCCCAGTCGCGAACCATTTCAACTCCCCCTCCCATTCCTCAGACGACATGTCCATCCTGGGCCTCCTGCAGTGCCACAACGATGCCACCCGAAGGTTGCAGGAACAGCAACTCGTATTCCGCTTGGGAACCCTGCAGCCCAATGGTCTCAATGTGGATTTCACAACCTTCAAAATCTCCCCTCCCCCTACCGCATCCCAAAACCAGTCCAGCTCATCCCCGTCTCCCTAACCTGTTCTTCCTCCCACCTCAAGCCGCACCCCCATCTCCTACCAACTAACCTCATCCCGCCCCCTCGACCTGTCCGTCCTCCCTGGACTGACCTATCCCCTCCCTAACTCCCCACCTACACTCACCTTTACTGGCTCCATCCCCGCCTCTTCGACCTGTTTGTTTCCTCTCCACCTATCCTCTCCTCTATCCATCTTCTATCCGCCTCCCACTCTCTCCCTATTTATTTCAGAACCCCCTTCCCCTCCCCCTTTTCTGATGAAGGGTCTAGGCCCGAAACGTCAGCCTTTCTGCTCCTATGATGCTGCTTGGCCTGCTGTGTTCATCCAGCCCTGCACCTTGCTGTCTCTGTTATTCATACAATTTGTGTTTTCTCTTAGAAATTCTACCTTGAAGCTAAGTGCTTCGCTTATCTTAGTGTTAACTAATTGTTAAAATTTTAGTGGTGAATGATCACTGTAACATGAATATTGCAATCATTACCCAAGATTTTCATCTGGAATTTAGCCTTTATAGGATGACATTAAATAAATTCTTGAACACTTGAATTAAAAATTCAAAACAATGTTGAAGGCAAGTAGTGTTGGATGATTTTTTTATCCAAATTGCTACCAAATTGTATGTTAAATAGGTAAGGTAGTTATGTGAGTGAATAATAATGCTTAGTGTACTTTAGTGTACTTGTAACCTGAAATAAGCTAGGCCAAAGAACAGTGAGCTTGCTTCCTGGTGTAGATCAGCATATTGTAAATTAGTTCGTGCTCTGCCTAACTTTACCAGTTAGTTGCACATTTTGAATCATGGAAGGAAACAGCACATTAGGAGACCATTCAGACATTCATGCCTATGAGGAAAGGCATATTGAAAGAATTATCTAATTAATCCCATTACTATTTTCTCATAGTCTTGTGAATTTTAGTCCTCAGGTATTTGTCTATCTCACTTTTAAAAGTTTTAATTAAATCTGTTTTCACCATCTTTACAGCTAGTGCATTTGAAATGATGTACTGTATATTCTTTTCACCTCATGCTACCCCAGTTTGCTTGCCAATTATCTTTTGTCTGTCTTGTAATTACAGTCCTTTTCCCCCAGTCAAAACCATTTCTCCCTTTTAATTCCATTAAAACACTTCAAAATTTTAAATGCCCCAATCAAATCTCTCCTTTCTCTATCCTGGAAGGAACAAATCACTTTTCTCTAGTCTCTCCATGTAACTAAAGCCATTCATCCCTGGTACAATATTCAATTAAATTTCCTCTGCATACAGAAGTTGTCCTTAATACTCCAGTTGTCCCTGACCAGTGTTTATAAAGGTTTAACTTGACTTTAATGGTTTTGTAGCTCTATGTCCCTATAAAGGGATCCTTTTTATAGCCACTTTCTCATTGGCTGCCTTTAAAAGACACTCCCAGGGCCACCTATTTCTGCACCTTGTTATAGTTGCATTGTGTAGTCTATATTGCCTCATTTTCTGACCAAACTTAAATTGTTTCTCACTTCTCTGCGTTAAATTTCAAAAGCCCATATTTTGCCAGAAAGTATACATCCTTTTGAAGCCTGTTACTATCCTTCTCGTTCTTCACTGATACCTTGCTCAGTTCTTCTCAGCATCTGGCTCAGTAGTAATAGTCATGTCTCCAACTGTGAGCCAGGTTAGTGTTGTGATGGTCATCCTCATTGCATGTGGAGATTGACTGTAATTGAGGCTGAACCTATAACAATCTTTCAGCAATACTTTAAGAAAAATGATATTTATTGTACCCAGGCTGAAAGATTAAACGTTTGATGTGGTTTGTATCTGGTCAGAACCTCTTCACCTGCCCTTGAGATAAAGTTACTGCAGTAGAAGTAAAGTTGAAATGTAGGCCAAATATGGTATTTAAGACTTTATATTTAGCAGCCCCAAGTACCACCACTAACAGTCTCAGGGCTTTTAATCAGAGTGACAGAATAGATTTTGAAATTAGAATGACAGGAAGATGGGCCAAAATGGATTATTGCTATCTCTGCTTTTTGTCTTGGTTTCTTAGGATCCTTTACTGCTGGATGGTAGAGTAACTCTTCAACAGGTTAAAGCTGGAACAGTTGTAGCAAAACAAGGTGACCAGGTAAGAGGACATTCACCTAAGCTTTTCATGCATGGACCTTTCGGTAAAGAAAAGCAATGAGTGCAAGTGCTGAAACACCACTTTTAGGTGGTGCAAACAGGAACGTGAAGCCATTGGATAGCAATGGAAGGTGGAAGTGGATCACTGCTCTTTTTATAACAATGGCAAAAGAGAGCCGTAGTTTATAGACATCACGTGGAGCGCACCCCCACCCCCTCCATGCGCGCGCACACCCATCAAGGCTGCCCCTCTCCTGAAAGGCTCCTTTCCCAGCAGTGCAGCAGCTAGAAAGGGCTGGAACCTCAGTTTACAGCAGGGTGAATGTGAAGCAATGCTTGCGCCGATGTTTCCTGTGGCCCGCCAGATGTCACGGGCATAGCTCTGACAGGCGAATGTGGATGTAGCTAATCTGACTCCTAGGCAACAGAAAGTGCTGGACAGGCCATAGTTTTTGCCCATCACTGTGTTATGGTCCTGTCAGGAGGGGTGGACTGATGCTGTGCTTTGTCCCACTCCTCCACTGACCACAACACCAGTTCAATTCAGGAAAAAATAATTCACGGATTATCCAAATGTTGGTCTGTGCTGAAGTCACTTTGCATGCAAACTGCTGGCACTATGAGTCTTCCTGGACCACTTATAGCTGACAGGATTCATTTTTCTGGAGTTAATGGTGTAAATTTCACATTCTCCTTTAGGAGCACGTCACCTTGTGATGGGCCCTTGCAGTAGGTTTTTCAACCCACACAATTGGTGAGAGGGTTGTGGGTCATGTGACCTCTGAAAGCATCGCGGACTCTTAACTCCAAGGTATCAATATTTCTAATCAATGATATTCTAAGCTAATAGTTCAGAGAATGCATCTTCAGAGCAGTAGGCAATGGTGGGACTTTTTGAAGTCATTACAGGCCATGAATGGATCTGAATGGTGCATGTTGAATCCATAGTTCTGCTTATGTCTGAATTCTCGCCAAATCCCAATCATCTATAACCCATGTGCTTGCTGACTAACTTTGACTTCGAGTTAATGAAACCATGCTTTCATTTTAAAGTTTTTATTTCGGTCTTCTACTCCCATGTGGCCTTGGCTTTCCCTATTGTTGTAATCCCCTTCAGCCTCAGTCCTCTGAACAATCTTCACACACCTCCTTCTGGCTTCCTGAGCACCCCTAAACTCCACTATTGTCTTCACTAGATCCAGCTTCCTGAACCCCAAAGCTCTGAAATTCCCTTTCTATAGCTTTCCTCCTCTCTGACGTCTCTTAAGCTGTTCTTTAAAACCTATCTCTCTGTTTCAGCTTTTGCTTTTGTGGCTTCCAGGTTATGTTATTGTGCCCCTGTATATTTAATTATGTTGAAGGTGCTTTACAAATACAAATTATTGCCTTCATCCTAAGTTTTTCATAACAAACACCTCCAGATAAGGCACAACGGTAAGTGGAAAAACTTGACAAAGGTGTTTTTATTTTTGAAACTTAATATGAGAAACAAGAGCAGGAATAGATGACACACCCCCTTGAGTCTGCTGTGTTAAATACAAACGTGGTTGATCTTTGACTCAACTTCCATTCCTGCTTGCTTCCCATATCCTTTGATTCTCTAAGAAATCATAGATATGTCTCACCTCAGCATTGCATAACTTCTACAATGGAGCGTCCATAACTTTGTGAAACAGAGAATTCCAGACATTCTCTCAATCTTAGTGAAGGAGTTTCTCCTCATCTCAGCCCTAAAAGATCGTTCTGTTATCCTGCGATTGAACTCCTGTGTTTTAGATTTTACAACCAAAGGAAACTGTTTCTGTTTACCTTGTCAGGTCCCTTCAGAATCTTGCACATTTCATTTGAGATCACTTCAAGGTCTCGTAAACTTTTCTTAACTTTAGAGCAACACTCTTATCCCAGGAGTCAATCTAGTGAGTCATTGCTCTACCACCAGTAATGTATAGCCTTCCCTAAATATGGAGACCAAGATTGTGCATTGTACTTCCTGGTGTGATTTCACTGAAGCCCTTTGCAATTGTAGCAAAACTTAATTGTACTTATACTCGTGTGTGGTGGAGGAAGCTTTATTTGAGACATTCAAGAGGGCAAAAGATGATTATTTGAATCAAAATGATGTGGAGGGTTATGAGGAAAGATGAGGTGGGAGAATAGCACTGTTTTATGTTACTCATTCAAAGAGGTGGTGCAGACACAATGGACTGAATGCACAATAACAATTCTGTGATTTTGTGGTGCAGTGCATGACTGGGCAGATAACATCCTTATAGAAGCCCAGAAAGGGCAACTGGCATCTGAAGTGCGATGATATATGACCAGAACAGTAATTACACTGCAATCAAACGTCATTATTCAAAATATCTCTCAAGAACAGAAGTGGGTGTATAAACTGGGATGCAGTTTACTTTGTGTCTTGCTGGACAGAATTTCATGGTGCCTTTTAAATGCACCTGATTTTATAAATTCAGAGGCCACTGGCATTAATGAAATTGTGTGGCTTCTGTTACGAAGTTGTTTATTGGAGTAATATAGATCATCCATGAAGTGCGGACTGATCTGCTCAAGCTTATTTGCAATTCTAGCTGGAATGATGATGGTGATTATTCAGGAGAGATGTACCTGTGTGTGTGTGTGTGTGTGTGTGTGTGTGTGTGTGTGTGTGTGTGTGTCATAAAATTGTGAGAAGTGCGATTTTTAATTTTTTTGATCATCTTGTTGAGGAATAGAATTCGTTCATATTTCAAGTATTTGATGTCAAGTTAAACACCCCAGCACGGATTAGGTGTTGAGTGTTGCTTGTGCCTCAGTAGTGTTTCCCATGTCGATGATTTGATAGTCCCTGTGAATGAGATTATCCTTCCTGTGCCAAAAGATGCGACAGTCAGTATGAAAGTCATGCTATTAAGAATCAGTATTATATTGTCCTGTTGAATGTACTATTGTAATACTCCTTTCATTGTCAGTTGGAAGCGGTTCTAAACTGGAAACAAAGTTCATTCAAGAATGAGAGGCTTGAGGCAGTTGGTTATTGGTTTTTTTTTGAAAAGGTAGTTCAGGGAAGCTTGATGTTTTTTGCTGTCTGTTCTTCCCTCTTCTTCCTTTCCTCCTCCACTCCATCTACTTCATACCTCTATCTCCCATTTCATCCTCCTTCCCCCCCATCCCCCCAACAATCTCTCCTCATTCCTTTTCCATTTGTCTCCGTCCCCCCTCCTTGATCCCATGCTCTCTCTGCCTGAATCTTTCTCTACCTCTCCCTTTGATCTCCTTCCCTTTTACATCTCACTCTCCATGCTCCATCTATCCCTCCTCCATCCCCTCTTTTTCTATATCCAGTTTCGTTTTTCTCTCTTCAGCTTCTTTTCTTTCTCTTTCTCTAGCTTCTGTCTGTCTCTCCAACTTTTCTCTCCCTCCCTCTCTCTCTCTCTCGCCACATCTATTTCTGTCTCCTCCAATGTTGCCCCACACTCCAAAGCTTTATCCCCCTTTTATTGAATCAAATTTTCTACTTTTCTATTTCAGGTTTTCTATTCATCACACAAAGTGTTCAAGAAATCTCCACATCTCATCTTTTCTCCTCAGCAGCTGTTTGATTTTTCATAGCGATGTGATCTTTGCTTGACCTTGATGTGCGGTTTCCCCTGTTTAGGTCCTAATCTCTGGAATTTTAGCCTTAAAACATTTTGCCGCTTGGTCTTTTGGAGTCCTGTCCTGTATCAGTTTCTGTCTGAATGCATTCCTGTGAAGCACTTTGGGTAGTTTTACAATATTGAACTTACTATGTTATTGCAAGTTGTTGTTCTTTCTATTTTATGCACTTTCAGTGAGGTGGTGGGGTTTGGTTCAATTTGTTCTGACCTTTACCTGTCCTTGAGGATTTACATTTTATATTGTTAAACACAACAAAATTAAACAGATAACTCATTCTCCGCTATCTGTCAAAATAACAGCATAGCAATACTCGGACATAGATAAGCACTAGTCAGGTGTTATTGAAGTAGGCAAGTGACCACTGAACTATTTTGGAATCTACAACTTTACAAACTAAAGTGAAGTGTTGCCCTCCAGGACTTCTAGCTCTGCAGCAAGGTCTCATCTCAAATCTCAGAGTTTGAGAAAGATAATGTTAACACTGACCTATTTTCTATGCAGTTTGCCCTGAGTAGATGCCAAATGAGATCCCTGAAACAATCATGTGATTACACCTAGGCTATCAACCTGTGGGGAGACCTAAATCTCACTGAAAATTCTCTTTGTTCTATCTCCTTTCTTTCCAATTTGGCAAAGTGTGAAACTGTTGGAAGCACTCAGTGCAAGTTATGACACCTGGACAAGCAATGACCCTCACTGTCTCCACGGGTTATCCTTTAGAAAAGCCAGATTGTAGCTATCTAACTGCAAGTTTATAAATTCATCTCTTGCTGCAGTTATATTGTTCCAAGGCTTTCAATTCATGCCCATCTTTCAATATCCATTGATACCCTGTAAACCCTCGCACCATCCACACTAACTCTCAAATTGAAAAAGCTGGTGTACACCATGCCCAAGTTCAGCGTGCTATGTTTAGCTTTGAGTTTTAATCTGTTGGTTTGCAATGTCATCTTAAAGTTGTTAGTTATTAGCTCACTCTTTCATTTTGTACAATCCATCGCCAACTGTTGATGTTCTGCAGACTGCAGTTGGCACAAGAAGGTTATCCATCGTGGAGCACCAGCACTCTGCTCTTTTTCTGTCCAGTGGTGTAAAAGCCATGGGGGATGGGGAGGGCTGTTGGTATATGAGTGGTGTTGGGTTTTTTTTTGCCGAAAATGGAGTGATGTCATATAGAAAAAAAGAGGATTCACTGACTGCACTTCTTTCTTAGGATGTCAGCATTCATTTTGTGATATCGGGGCTGTTGCATGTTTACCAGCGGATGATTGACAGGGAAGAGGAGAATTGTCTGTTTGTTGCTCATCCTGGAGAGATTGTAGGACAGCTTGCTGTGCTGACTGGTGAGCCTCTCATCTTCAGCATCAAGGCTCAAAGGGACTGCACTTACCTTTGCATCTCCAAATGCCACTTCTATGAGTGAGTTCAACTGTCTTCTCAACTTTGTTTTTCAGCTGCTGTCTTTAGTTAGAAAGGGATTGAAGAATTTGAGCTTTTCATTTTATTTAGTGAATTGATAATTTTTAAGGCTCAAGAAGAAAATGTGGCACCCTGGTTAATTTCCCTCTTTAGAGGATAAGTATCTCCAACAGAACTATACTTGAAGGCCTGTCCTGTTCTAAGGATTTTATAATTTAGGAATCCAATTAGAGGGTCAAGACCATAAGGAAAGTAACACCAAGATTAAAGAGATTCTGCAATGCCAACAGTGGAAGAAAGGTGTGACTACAGTGTGGCAAGTTTGCATTGGCTATTTCTATTATAAATGCAAAACTATTGTTTATTATAGCTACATAAACAAGATTGCAATGCTTTAAAATGGGACTGATCTCATCTGAGTCTCCTGCTTCAATTATGCTCTCCTAATCTTTCTATGTGCAACATCATGAAACCAAATCATAAAATGTTAAATTTACAGGTTATCATACAGTTCATTGATAATTGTTAAATATGTTTCTTGCATTGACCTGTTATTTTTCCCCTAGGGCACTACTAAGTGACACCTTGTGACTTTTGCATGTTGACTTGGAAGTTTGACGCTCACAGGGGCTTGGTACTGATTTATCCCCACAAAGTTTCAGTTTATGTCAGTAACTGACATTTTTAATATCCAAAATAAAGCTAGAATCTTTTTTAGAAAATTGTGATGTTAAGTTTATTTTCTTGTTTTTGTCCTGTAATACCTTCATACAAGTTTTCACTGAAGGCCTCACCCTGACCAATATGCTCTAAGCTAATCTGAACACAATACTAGTTTTCCCCAGAAATTTTTAGTAATCAGAATTACTGGACTGCTTGCTTTGGTCTCCAGCAGTTTCTCCTTGAGTAGCTTAAAAAAGCCACTTGAAGAAAAGCAAAAGAGAACGAGAGCTATTATTAGAGAAAGGATGAAAGATTGGGAAAAAAGGCAAACAACAGAATAAAGAAATAAAGACCACCTTGTCAATTAGTGCAACTTCATCTTTATCGAGCACGCAGACAGGGCTTTAGTTCAGCTTATTTGAAGGGTGATCGTGTTTAACAATACAGCACATCCTCACAATTCACAACTCAAAATATCAACAACTATTTATGTGTACACATTGGGAGGTTTTCTAATCTAAGACAAAGTGCTTCCCCAAACTAGATAAAGTCAGATTCAAAGACAAAACAATGTTTGTTTACTATGGTGAATTTAGAAAGCTGTATAAATTTGGTGAGGAGTTCCTAAGAGTGGAACTTAGGTGATTCTTAGCTTTGACTGTGATTGATTGGTCAAGTCCAGGACTGAGGTTTGAACTCCTAACCTTTCAAACCAAGACAAGCTAAATGATTCTAACTTTGTTAATGGTTTGAACACTTCTGTTTATCACAGCTATGGTTCACAAGAAACCATGTTGGCCAAAGCTATTTAATGTAACTGGATTTGATTGACATTGTAGAGAGTGAACATGTGCTGTATTGCTTTTTGTTTCATTCTTAAAGGATAATGAGGGAGAAACCTAATGTGGTGTTAACCGTTGCTCACACTGTGGTGAGGAGAATGTCTCCATTTGTGCGACAGATTGATTTTGCCTTGGACTGGATGGCAGTAGAAGCTGGACGAGCTGTGTACAGGTATGAAGGTCAATGCAAATATTTATACATGATCAATGGATATTTCGGTAGCAAAAATGCACTGTGCAATGTAGAATAGATGTAACAAGAAGATCCAAGATTCAGTCCTTGTCCTAATAGAATTAGGTAATCTAGCCAACGTAACAATGTAGGCAATGCATTTGGACCTCCCTGTGACCCTGCTGAGAGGGTGGGGAGAAGGGGAAGGTTGAAACATCAAAAATATTGATCAGAATATACTGTGATGAGTACCGTCATGACTGGGACAAAGGACGGGAGATTCTCTTGTAGGATTCATGTAACGAGTCAATCAATTTCAATTGTTTTGAGTTAGTTTAATGAGGTCGTGAGGTAATGGATCCTCTGAAACTATTTAAAGAAAAGATTTTAGGAGCGAATGATGAATCTTCCATGTTCTATGACACCCGCTTTCTGACAGTGAATCATGGAAACCTGCAAAATAGCTCTCAAATACTTCAGAGCTTTACAAATTGCTGTAAAACAATGGGCCGACAAACCAGGTTCTGAGAGTTTCAGCCAGAGGATGAGACATTGGTATTGTGGTATTATGTAAGGTGTGTATTGATATATGTTTTAATATAATTTATTTTGGATTTTTGAATTTTAGACTAGTAGCATTTAAGTTTTCTATATGTCAGAAAGGGTTTAATGATTAACTTTGTTTTTCATTAACCAACATAATTATTTATAAAAGTCCAAGACAAATAAGTCAGGGACACTAATGGGAATTTGTTTACATTGGGAGGTTTTTAACAGCAAACATAGTTAACAATTGTGCTTTAAGTTTTCAGTTTAGAAAGTTAGGGATTGTTTTTCTCGTTTTGGTTTTGGTCAGGACCAAAATCTTGGCTAAAACTGGATGTGGAAAATAGTTGTGCCTGAGAAAGGGAGGTGATTTAGGATTGCTAGGAAATAGATTCACCTCCTCCATGTAAGGAGTTTAATTTGGAAGTTCCAGACAGGAGGTTGTTTGAAGCTGAGAAAGTTTGAGCTCAGTTCTGTGAATGTTCTCGGAAAAAGCTATCAGATTATCAAGATGAAGAATTGAAACAAAAGTTAAATTGAGCCACACAAGTGTAAAAAGAGAAGAAGCACCTTATCCACATAGCTCTCAATCCTCTGATGCACTGCAGTGATGTTAGCTACTGTTTAAGTTCTGAGCTCTGGAAGTCAAGCTGGCTGCAGCTGATCACACTTGAGGAGCCCTCACAGGGTGCCGTCTCACTTTCCTGCACTGCCTTAATGATTGGGTCGAGTTGTGACTAGTCGTTCAGAATGCATCACACTTTGAGTCGCTTTAATGGTGAAGCAAAGAAGCAAATCCTGCCGTTCAGATTCCATAACCTTCCAGGTTCAAGATCAGCAAGTTGTGAATCAATGTTTTCAGCCACGTGGAGAACCTGAGTAGATATCATCCTTGAATCGAGGGACATCGAACCGTGGTGATGCCCTCAGGTTTAGTGGATGAGGACAGGATAGGATTCAATCCATTAAGTTATATGGATCTGGAGAAAGAATTGAGAAACAAAGAAATATATTCTCTCATGGGTGTCATTGACTGGGCTAGCATTTCTTGCCTGTCTCTAGTTGACCCTGAGAAGCTGGTGGTGAGTGGCCTTCTTGAGCCGCTGCAATCTAAGTGCTGTAGGCCGACAGTTCCCTTGGGGAGGAAATTTCAGGATTTTGACCCAGTGACAGTGAAGGAACAGCGATATACTTCTAAGTCAGCGAATGGCTTGGAGGGGAACTTGCAAATGGCGGTGTTCCCATGTATCTGCTGCCCTTATCCTTCTAGATGGAAGGTGCTGTCTAGAGATCTTTGGAGAATTTATTTTAAATTTTCCATGACCTCAGGACATTGCATAATGCTTTCCAGCAACTGAGTACTTTTGAAGTATATTTCCTACTATGGCACATTGTAATGTGCTAACTTGTGCATAAACAAAGTCCTACATTAATGTGATAATGGCCAGGTATCTGCTCTTGTGTTGATTGAGAGATATATAATGGTCAGGTAACCATGGAGAGCTGTCCCACTGCTCTTGAAAATACTGTAATATGATCTTTTACTCACACCTGAGGAAAATGGAGGCCTCAGTTTAACATCTCAACCAAAAGACAATTCTGTTTGGGTACTGCACTGAGGTATCAGCATTGTTAATGTGCTGAAGTCTCTAGAGTGAGCCTACAACCTTTTGACTTGGAGGCAAATGCACTACAAGCTGAATCAAGGCAGACCCATGAAGATAGTGAGCAACATAAGATAAAGGACAAAGGAGCAGGATTAGGCCATTCAGCCCATTCAACCTGCTTTGCTATTTAAACAGATCATGGCTGCTCATTATTTCTGTGCCATTTTCCCCAACTTCCTCACATCCTTTGATGTCATTACTAACTAGAAATCTATTGATATGTGGCTTGAACCTGCTCGATGATTGAGCTTCCATTGGGATTTGTAGACAATTCCATCGATTCACCACTGTCCGACTAAAGGAATTCCTCCCCATCGCGAACTTAAATGGCCTTTCCGTTATTCTGAAGTTGTGTCCCCTTTCGAGTCTCACTGGCCGGGGTAACTACTTCCATCGTATCCTGCCCTGTAACAATTTTCTAAGTTTTAATGAAATCACCTCTCATTTTCCAAAGCTCTAGAGAATACAAGCCAGATTTATTTAGTCTTTCCTTGTCAATCCTGCTCTCCCAGGCATTAGCCTGGTGGACTACTGTTCTAGGCAAGTATATCCTCCTTTAGGTAAGGAGATCAAAATTATATGCAATACTCCAGTTGCAGTCAAACCAAGGCTGTTGTCGAATTGCAGCAAGACATCCTCGCCCCGTACATGCTTATAATGCACTTCATTGAAAGTGAATTTAGTAAAAGGTTTCAGTATTTGCAGTGTTCTGACGAATAGTATTTGTTCGAACCTTGTTGGTGTTGCTACCAATCTGATGGATCTGCTGGTGTTTGGACAGGCCATAGGAGATGCTCCATATTCTGGCTGTATCTTAATGTTTTGATTGAAAAATCAAGTTATGAAGTATAACTTAGTCAATGCAGGTATGTTTTGTGCTCGATAATTGAAGATCCAAAAGCAAAATAAGACTGCACTGGAGGCTCAACTGACTGTATCCTTATTGAAATCTCCTCAACATGCAGACTGTACATTAGGTTAGAGATAGAAAGAACTACAGATGCTGGAGTCAGAGTCAATACAGTGTGGAGCTGAAGGAACACAAGGTCAGGCAGCATCAGAGGAGCAGGAAAGTCGACGTTTTGGGTTTATACCCTTCATCAGGACCAGTCCTAATGAATCTAAACCCGAAACGTCAACTTTCCTGCTCCAGTGATGCTGTCTAACCTGCTGTATTCCTCCAGCTCCACCATGTATTGAATTTGTACACTGTGTTGCATTATTTGGAGTCATGAGGGCAGTAAATACCTTATTCCCCAAGTGATGGTAATAATGACTTTTCGATCTGTGTTTTTTTTTTGCAGGCAGGGGGACAGATCAGACTGCACGTTTATTGTATTGAATGGTCGACTCCGCTCAGTCATCATGAGGGATGATAAGAAGAAGGAGCTAGCAGGAGAATACGGCCGCGGAGACCTCATTGGAGTGGTTCGTAGTTAAGCATTGTACGGTCCTGTCGGTTCTGTTTTACATATATTGGATGGTCAGTCACTTTCTGACCTACGAAACTGTGTGTTTATTTGAGCAACTTGGATCATGAAAGTGAGTTCTAATTCTGAGGGCATTGGTCTATGTCATACTTTTCCAGGAAATGGCCTTAGTGAGGCAGGAAGTTTGCCAGAGTCTGACATGATATAGCAAATCATGGGGGCTAATATAGACTTATGCTAGAACCATATCACTAGTCAAAGTCATGAATAACATTCTCTGTGACTGCTGTACTTCTCTATAGTGTGTATGTTCTCACCTATCAAAGCACAGTAATGGTTTCTCTTCTGGATCCACGTTTTGCTTGGTTCACTCATCCATGTAATCTGTGTATTTGTATTTAAGATCTTGAGGGGTCTTGTCAAGACGTAGAAAGGATATTTCTTATGGGAGAATCTAGACATACGAGTCACTGTTTAAAAATCAGGGTCACCCTTTTTAAAAACAGTGATGAGGTGAAGATTGTTCTCTCAGATGGTCGCACGTTTTTGGAACACTTCCTGAAAAGGTGTGGAAGGACAACTTTTGAATATTTTTAAAGCAAAAGTAGGTAGATCCTTGTTGATCAATGGTGGGTAAAAGGTTATCAGGATCGGTGGGGGGGTGGTGGGTAGTGAAATATGGATTTGAGGTTGCAATCGTTGACAGTAATTTTCCATTCATCTGATCCTGGCTGATCATCCCAGTTAGCACCCATTTCCCATTTTCTCTTCATACCTTTTGATGCCCTCAGCAGTAGTAGCTATATAATCTCCTCCTTGAAAACATTTGATGTTTTGGCAAATGCTTTTTGTGGAAGAGAATTCCACA
Source organism: Rhincodon typus (assembly GCF_021869965.1). NCBI lineage: Eukaryota > Metazoa > Chordata > Chondrichthyes > Orectolobiformes > Rhincodontidae > Rhincodon > Rhincodon typus. Next base: position 5,329,813 of record NC_063359.1, read on the forward strand.
GGCTCCCCACTCTCTGGGTGAAGACACTTCTCTTCATCTCAGTCCTAAAAGGCCAACCTTGTGTCCTCAGACTATGATCCCTGACTCTGGACTCCTTCAGTTATTGGAAACATCCTTCTTACGTTAACCCTCTCTTGTCCAGTTCCAATTTTATAGGTTTATACAGGACTCCCCACTCATTCTTGTAAACTCAAGTGAATATAGTCCTAACTGAGCCTGTCTCTGTTCATGCATTGGTCTGTCATCCCAGGAATCAGTCTGATAAACCTTCATTGCACTCCCTCCATCCTTCCTCAGGTAAGGAGACTACAGCTGCGTACGATACTCCAGGTGTGGTCTCACCAAGACCCTGTCCAATTGCAACAAGTGATCCCTGCTCCTGTACTCAACTCCTCAATCAGAGCAACCAGGATTTTATTGAATGGTGGTGCAGGCAAACTTGAGGGCCTGAATGGCCTCCTACTCCTTGCTTGAATGATGATATTGCTCCCTCTGCACTGTCAGTTTTCATGTACGCTTTAATGATCCCCAGCTTTCCCTCTTCCCCCAATTTTCGTGACCTCTTCATTGTTGTTTTCTTGTGAGACTGGTGCCCAAGCCCTGAATGAGTCACAACTTGCTACAGCTCAGCATTGTGTGGTTATTTGCACCAGCTCCACTTGCTGATGCAGATTTTTAATGTAAGTATTGATTACGCATTAAATCTTACCAATCTCTTTTTCATACCCAAGTCTTGTCAGGATTTAGTAAAGTTTTTCAGTAATGATGTCCCAGTGCTGTCTGCTATTCAGTTATTGTCTATATATCAGTTACACTTAATTAGCATTCAGATGACACTATGTAAAACTAATTACATTGTTCTTCTTCCTCAGCTATATAAATTTCATGTATTACAACAGTGACTAGACTTCAAAAGTATTTAAGGGGCAGAAGACTGTTTTCAGCCATTCTGAGGTCATGGAAAAAGCTGAAAAAAAGTACAAGTCTAAGTTTAAACAAGTGTTGTCAAATTAATTATCCCCAATCAGGTACATCTCAAGTAATTCAATAATTGTCTTTCCTTGATTCCTCCAATCTAAGCTGCATATCCATTCATAAAATTTGCCATGTTTTTCTCTTTGTTGCTATTCTTGCTTCACCACCTGCTTTTGTATATTAAAACTCCATCTATGCTGCCCAACCTTCTCTTACACTCACCCTGTTCCCAAATTCAATCTTCCTTTGGCAGCATGGACATGTAGTTTTTTTTTAACCTTCAGACTCTATCTATCCTATGTTTGTTCTATATTTACTGAAATGTATACTGCCTTCTCCTTTTAACATACTCCTGCTGCAACCTGAGGATTCCAACTCCGTTTGAATGCAATCCTGGAGGTGTCATCACGTGACCTTCCACTTCTAACTGCCCTGTCCAACCAGACTTCTTCCCCAGTACTAAAAGTAATAGCACAAGACACGCTTTGTTTTCTCAGAAGCTGTTCTTAACAGTGTGCAGCAGGCTAATCAGTGACTATCATAGAATCCCTGCAGAGTGGAAACAGGGCCTTCGGCCCAACAAGTCTACACTGACCCTTGGAGCATCCCACCCAGACCCATTCCCCTATAACCCACCTAAACTACACATCCCTGAACACTATGGGCAATTTAGCATGGCCAATCCACCTAACCCTGCACATTTTTGGACTGTGGGAGCAAACCGGAGCACCTGGAGGAAACCCACGCAGACACGGGGAGAATGTGCAAACTCCACACAGACAGTTGCCTGAGGGTGGAATCGAACCCAGGTCCCTGGTGCTGTGACGCAGCAGTGCTAACCACTGTGCCACCGTACCGCCTCTAATGGAGACTACATGACAATCCTGGAAAGTTGGCAACCCTATGCCAAACCCAACCTCAAATTTTTTTTTTTCTTCAGCAACTGAGTTCTCTCTCTCATTGATTTCTTTCCGGATTTATCTTGAACCCAGATCTGATAATCTCCATTCTAACTATTTGAATTCTTTGCTAGCTGTTGGTTTCCCAATGAATGCTGTTCTTTGGGGTATAGTCATGAGTGCCATGCATTTTTTTAATACTTAACACAAGCTGCTATTGCACATGAATGATTTCACAACCAATCTTTTTAAGTGCAGTTGCTGTTGCACTGTAGAGAAATGTGGCATTTATTAATTGTTTTAGTGGCAGTGGCTAAGAAGTAAGTTCTTGGAGTAGATGCCATAGAGAATTCTTCTGTTCTTCTGTTTACCGCCTTGGAATCTTTTCTAAAAGTCCAAGGCTGAGGATGTAAGTGAAGATCACTGTTTTAATGGTTCCACGAAGAAAATGAGAGAAAAATGGTGCAAGTTCTCAATTAGGGAACCAGCTGTTGTCAGAGATCATAGAATCCCGACTATGTGGAAGAGGCCATTCAGCCTATCAAATCTGCACTGACCCTCTGAACAGCATCCCACCCAGACCCAGTCCTCACATCCCCCATAACCCCATATTTCGCGTGGCTAACCCACCTAGCGTGCAGATCCCTAAACAATGTGGGGCAGTTGAGCATGACCAATCGACCTAACCTGCACATCTTTGGACTGTGGGAGGAAACTGGAGCACCCAGAGGAAACCCAGGCAGACAGAGGGAGAATGTGCAAATTCCACAGACAGTCACCCAAGGCTGGAATGGAACACAGCCCTGGTGCTATGAGGATTTTTTCTTTATTGTTTCATAGGACGTAGATATCACTGGCAAGGTTTATTTTTCTCCTTGCCTTGCCAGGCCACATCAGAGGGCAGTTAAGAGTCAGCCACATTGCTGTATGACTGGAGTGATGTGTAGAATGGACTTGGTAAGGATGGCAGATTTCCTTTCCTCAAAAATTTCCTAAATGAGTTTTTGCAACAATTGATAGTTCCAAGGTTACTGATGCTCAAACTCATTTTACATCCTAGATTTATGAATTGAATTTAAATTCCACCAGCTGCCATTCATTTGGACTTCTGCGTTTATTGCCTAGTTACATTTATCACTATGCTGCTGTCTCCTCCAATGCAGGCAGCTGATGAACACGTGCATCTTGTGTTAATTAAAGAGAAATAGCTCACAATGTGGGTGCAGCCCATTTGATCTCTTGCAATGATGCCATTTTTCCATTACACCAACCAACTTTTGTGTCAGTGATTTTCTCCACCACCTTCCTATTAAACCAGCTTCTTTGTAAAATATTTACTTTCTGCCAGTGCTCAAAATACACTATTGCTCAGTAAATTTGCCCATGAGGGTCCCCAGAATGCCCAGGAAAGTTTAATCACTGGCTGGGGGAGCTGGTCAGAGAGAACTCTTTCCCCCTGTGAATAGAACGAATGGAGTCTGCCTGTAGCTACTGCTCCAATTGCAGGCTGGTTTTCACATGTATTTGCTGCTGAGAGCTCACTAGTGAGAGATATGAGGGAGGAGGGGAAAAGACTGCAATTGAAGGAGAATGAGTGTTAGCCATGGATAAGAGGAGAGAAGAATCCTGGGGTGAGGGAGAAGTGTAAGCTGCAATTTGGGAAGAGTGGGAGTGTGGGGACGGTGAGTAGGGCAGGATGCAGAGCAGGGAGAATGGGTAGCTGCAGCAGGAGAGGAGGGCTGCGAATCCAAGAACAAGGGCTAAAGCACTTCAGGAAGGCCGCTCACCACCACCTTCTCCAAGGGCAACTAGGGACAGGCAATAAATGCTGGTCAGCTAGGAACGCCTACATCCCACAAATGAATATATTAATAAAGGTGAGAGAACGGTTTACCATCTGTCAACAAAGGAATACACAGCTAACGAAGAGCCAGGTACACTTGAAATCACTGAGGTGGTGATTTCTTTGCAAAGGAGTATGGAATCTCAAGCTTAAGGCTGCATATATTCAGAAACTGCTATATGAGACCATAAGACATAGGAGCAAAAGGAGGCCATTCATCTTATTGTGTTTACTCTGCCATTCAATGAGATCATGACTGATCTGATGATCCTCAACTCTACTTCCCTGCCTTTCCAACATAAGCCTTGAATACAGTTATCAACCCAGCCTTGACAGTCCGCTGTGGTAACAAATTCTATTAATTCACTATCCTCTTAGAGAAGAAATTCCTCCACATCTCTGTTAAATTGGCAACACTTTATTCTGAAATTGTGCAGACGGTATTAGACTCTCCTACAAGGGAGAGCAACCACTCCGCACCTTCCCTGTCATGTTCCCTATCTTTCAACAAGGTTTCCTCTCGTTCTTCTAAGTTCTCAAAAAAAAAATCCCTCTATACCAAGGATAAACCTAATGAACCTTCTCTGGACTGCCTCCAATGCCAGTATATCTTTCCTTAGATCAGCAGCCAAAACTGTTCATAGTATTCCAGCTGTGGTTTCACTAGGCCTTTGTATAGTTTTAGCAAGACCACCCCATTTGTAAGCTGCATTCCCTTTGAAATAAAAGCCAGCATTCTATTTGCCTTCCCCTTTGTAAGCTGAACTTGGATGCTAGCTTTTTGTGGTTTATACATGAGGACCACCAATTCCTTCTGTACTGCAAGTTTCTGCAGATTTTCTCCGTTTAAATAAAATTCAGGCCCTCTATTCGTCCTGCCAGAGTGTGTTACCTTACATTTTTTCACATCATACTCCATCAGCCAAGATTTTACCCACTCACTTAGCCTGCCTATATCCCTAGGCAGACTGCATCATACTGACCATTTGTTTTCCCACCTATTTTTGTGTCATCTGCAATCTTGGCTATAGTACATTCACATCTCCCATCTAAGTCATTGTAAATAATTGAGGTCCCAGCATTGATTCCTGTGACACTCCATTATATGCAGGATGCCATCCTGAAAAACCCAACTTTTCCCAACTCTTTGGCTTCTATCAGTCAGCCAGTCCTCTATTCATGCTAATAAACTACCCCTAGCTCTGTGGGCTGTTATCTTATTCAGCAACCTCATGTGTAGTAAGCTGTTAGATGTCTTCTCAAAATCCAAATCATACATCCACTGCTTCCCTTTATTTATCCTGCATGTTATCTACAAAGAATTCTAATCAATCAGGCACGATTTCCCATTTGTGAAGCCATGCTGCCTCTGCTTGGTCATATTACAAATTTTTAAATGCTCTGCTATTACATCCTTTACAATAGACTTTAACATTTTTCCAATAGCAGGTGCTAAGCTAACTGGCCGAGTCTTATTTGGTTCTTTGTCTCCCTCTGTTTTTAAGTAAAGGTGTTACATTGGCAGTTTTCCAATTCTCTTGGACTTTTCCAGAATCTAAGGATTCTTGAAAGATTACTATCACGACATCCACTGTCTGTGTAGCTACTACTCATAACATGCTAGGGTATCGCCCGTTGTCTGGAGTCAGTTAGCTCTGTTGGCTGGATGACTGATTTGGAATGTAGGTTAATGCCTATAGCGTTTTAGTTCCTGTACTGGTTACCATGGAGGAATCTCCTCCTTAACATCTCCCCTCTCCTGAGGCATTGTGACCTAAGGTTAAACCATTACCAGTTGTCTGTCTGTCTGTCCCTGAGAGAGCTGCTGTTTGATCCGCTAGGACTATGGTGAATTTACCTTTACCTCTCATCAGGTCCAGGGGCCTTATCAAACTTTAGCCCCATTAATTTCTCTTACAATTTTTCACAAGTGATAGATACTGTTTTTATTTCTCCTCCTTTTGTCCCTTACTTTGTATTTTTATGATATTAGTGTCCTGTACTGTGAAGACTGTTGCAAATTTATTCAATTCCTTTCTCATATCCTGGTTCACCCATTAGTACTTCCCCAGCCTCTCTCTCTAAGAGGCCTATGTTACCTTGGGCCTCACTCTTCTGTTTTATGTACTTAAGGAAGCCCTTGCTGTCCGTCCTTGTTATTACTTGCACATTTACCCCCAAAGTTTATATTAACTGTCTTCATATTATAGTTGATCATCTTTTATTTATTAAAACTTGCCCAATCCTGTGGTTCATCAAAATGTCTGCCAAATTGTATGCTTTGTCTTTCCTAGTTGACCATTTTCTATCCCCTTTCTAGAATCCTCCTTTGTCACTGGGATATATCCTTGTTATGAATAATGAACTATATTGCCTAATGTTTGCCATTGTTTCTCAACTGTCTTTACTACAAAACTCCTTTGCCAGCCCACCTGGCTAATTCTGCCCTCATTCTTTTGTAATTACCTTTATTTATGCTGAGCATAGTTATTTTTGACACAAGTACCTCCACTTTATTGAGGATGTTGATGAATTCTTCAATTCTGCTTATGTGAGAGCCCCACCACCCAAAGTGTCAGCACAAGTACAGAGGCATTGCTGCTATGTATTTGCATTGCCTACTAAATGAATTTGAGAATGAAAAGGCAACACTGAAAACTACGAAGTAGCCCTTGGGAGAGTCTTGCAGAGACCCCTCAAATAAACACCTTGTGTCGTCCTTCCTTCAGTTCCTAAACTTGTGCAGCGCTCCGAGATACCATGACTGACTCAACATTAGCCAAATCTAGTGATTGATAGTTTAGAATGAAGAGATTAATTTTTGCCCTTCTGGTGTTTCTTTCACAATTTTAACACCTTGCACAAAAAAACAGTAAGTCAAAATCTAGCTGGTATTTTAATGAAACTCTTCACTGCTCAATTTTGTTCCTCTTGTTTCGCTTTCCCCAAATCTGTCGGGATTCAAAACAAGAAACTATCAGTATTTATGTTTGTTACATTACCATTTGCTCTAGCACTTCTCCATAATAATAACTTCTCAAATCATTTTATGACGAAGCACTGTATCAAGTCTTACATCCGCAAGAGGGTAATGTAGCTTTACATTTGAAAGTCATGGAAAATACATCAAATTTGTTTAACCCCAAACACTTGGGAATTTTAACTGCACAGATACGTACAGAAAAATTCACAGAATGAACTAGCTTCACAGCTTGGGTTTGGGTTTTATACAACATTGGTACCAATGAGTTACAAGGAAACGTGTTTGTACCTCCCTAAGTAACCTTGATATTTTGTGTTCAACGTCGCCATGTACAGAATCCTCGTGGCTGAGGCATTGGAAAGTATCTGACATCATGGTGTCCAACATGTTTTGGCATAGACTCGATGGGCTGAAAGGCTTTTTTGTTATGTGCTTTAGATCGCTAAGTGTGGCAGTGAAATGCTTTGCCTCTTCAAGAAATGGAAAATAAATAGAAATTTACAATAAGAAAATATTGGTCATCAGTATGTTTTCCTATTGGTTGTTTTATGCTGCTGAATCATTCCAGCTGCTCCTCAATGTTTGGTTCTGTGTTCTGTAATTGACTGTATATATACGCCATGAGCCCAGCTCTCAGTAACTCCCTATTGGCAGTTTCCCCCATCACGATAATCATCACAGATTAAACAGTTGTTTCACGTTAACAGAAACAGGGATGCTTCACGCAAAAGCAAACCAGAAAATGCTGGAAGTAATCAACAAGTCTGGCAGCATCTGTGGAGAAGGAAAAAGATTAACATTTCAGGCCAGTGACCTTTTGATCTGGACAGCAAAGACAACTACGTCAAACTCCTGTTCGTTGACTGCAGCTCTGCCTTCAACATCATTATTCCCTTCAGACTGATCTCAAAACTGTGTGACCTTGGTCTCGGCTCCACCCTCTGCAACTGGATCCTCAGCTTTCTGACCCATTGACTGTAATCAGTGAGGATAGGTAACTGCACCTCCTCCACAATAACACTCAACACTGGAGCTCCCCCAAGGATGTGTTCTCAGGCGCCTCCTGTACTCCCTGTACGACTGTTACCAAATTCCAAATGACCGCCATCTACAAGTTCACTGACGACACCACTGTTGTGGGATGGATATCTATTAACGACAAGTCAGACTACAGAAGGGCGATAGAGGGCTTGGTGACGTGGTGCAATGTAAACAATCTGTCTGTCAACTTCAGTAAAACTAAAGAACTGATCATCGACTTCAGAAAGAAAGGAGGAGAACATGCCCCCAAATACATCAACGGAACTGAGGTTGAGAGAGTGAAGATCATCAAGTTCCTCGGAGTGACGATAACCGATGACCTGTCCTGGACTTCCCACGTAGATGCAACAGTCTAGAAGACACAACAACGCCACTTCTTCCTCAAGTAACTCAGGAAATTTGGCATGTCCATAAGGTCCCTCACCAGCTTCTACAGGTGCACCATTGAAAGCATACTGTCCGGGTGTATATCGGCCTGGCACGGCAACTGCTCTGCTCAGGACTGTAAGAAACTATGGAAGGTGGTGTGCACAGTCCAGACCATCATGGAAGCTAACCTTCCATCCATGGACTCAACTTATATGGCTCGCTGCTGCAGAAAGGTGGCCAACATCATCAAAGACCCATCGCACCCTGGTAATGATCTCCTACAACCTCTTCCGTCAGGCAGAAGATGCAGAAGCCTGACACATGCGCAAGCAGGTTCAGGAACAGTTTCCTTCTGGCTGTTATCAGGCTGTTGAATGGACTCTATCCTCAAATAATGCAACCTGCAATGTAATCTGTATGCCTGTAAGTCTTTTTGCAGTGATCTGCTTATGCTGCTCGTAACCAAAGCTTTTCACTGTACTTCAGTGCACATGACAATAAAATCAACATCAAAATTTCGGAAAGATACTATCACTAGTTACAGAGAACTGTGTCCTCTTTTTGTGATTCGCAAAATAGCGGTGACTTGCATTTTTATATGCAGTGAGCACATTCTGAGAAATTCGTTATATTCACTGTGCTCTACGTATTTCCTTTTATCACCCATGTGCAGTCAATCGAAGGTTCTTTTGTTTGCTGTATCTTTCTGAAAGGATGATAATTTTCCTTGTTTCAGCAGGGACTTATATCTGGCACAGTTCATTAACAGAGACTGGGTGCTAATAAAGTCACCTTGTTTAAAGAATGAATGATAAAATTGAACTGAAGATTAATGAACTGCCTCTCCCAAGAGCTGCATTATAGATAGCCCAGCTTTTCTCTAAAGCTGCCTGGCAAGTGAAGTCCTCGAGGTTGGAAATGACATGCTTTTCCATTGAGCTTTGTTGTGTGACCTGAATGCTCCCACATCAGACACAGCAGAGCTTTGATGGAAGATGGAGGATAAAGGACTTTTTGCATTGCTCCTTCAAAGGTCAGGAACTGCGCAGGTATTCCCAACTAGATAGCAATTTCGATCTCGGAACAGTAGCTATCTTGTTAGTGTGTTATTCCATTTGAGACCAAGCAAACTATTTCACATTTTATTATGTTTTGCCCAAATTTTTTCTTTCCTTATTCATTCACGGGATGAGAGCGTCACTGGCTAGGCAGCATTTATTGCCCAGAGGGCAGTTAAGAGTCAACCACATTGCTGTGGGTCTGGAGTCACATGTAGGCCAGACCAGGTAAGGATGGCAGTTTTCCTCCCTAAAGGTCATTAGTGAACCAGATGGGTTTTTCCAACCATCGGCAATGGATTCACTGTCATCATTAGACTCTTAATTCCAGATATTTATTGAATTCAGATTCCACCATCTGCCATGGTGGGATTCAAACCCCGTTCCCCAGAATATTATCTGGGTCTCTGGAATAACAGTCCGCCGATATTACCACTAGGCCATTGCCTCACCTATCTATACTCACTTTTGGCCTTCACCATGTGCAAGGTGAAGAGGCTTACTCCCATTAGTCTTGGTTTGAAGCCATACTCCACAAATGACAGGATGTTGCATTTTGTTATATTTTTTCTTGGTCCAGAGTTGTTTCTAACCATTCTGATGTGTACAATTCTCCTATATTTCAATACCTGCAGCAAGATATTTTTGTAGTAAGTGTTTTAACCCAATTGAGTGCTGTGACTCATAAGAACAGATGAAATACAGATTATTGCAAATTCTAATAGAAGGAGGAATAAACATTACTTCTCAACATCTGAAGTATAAATGCAACAGCACCAGCTCATACGTTCGCACAAGACACACTCATGCAAGAAAAGGTGATTGCAAAAGAGGGAGCATGCACTTAGAGATTTAGAGTCCAAGAAATCACCATTTCTTTTTATTTTGAGGTGAAAGCTGGAAAATTGCAGGTGTGATAATTCTCTGTTGGTTTACTGAAGAGAATGGAGGATTTGTGAGTTATAGGTGATGAATTCACAGTAACAAATTCTTTGCAGGAACAAATTTGCTCTGGGTCACAAAGAGCCCCTATATTGAAGATATGGCTTGGTGCTACAAATCAGTACTTGGAGCGATAGCCTCACTTCTCTGCTTGTTGGTGACATTTTAGGTAGATTCCTTTCTTTGCTTGTCCAGATCTCTCTGCTCTGTGGTCTCTTGGTTTCCCAGACTGACCAATCTTCTGTTTTGGAGGTGTGTTTGGAAATATTTCTTATTGTAAACTGGATTCTGTCAGGTGACCATTGCATAACTGTTCCCATTGTCCACACCAAATGGATCCCGACAGTGTTAGCACTGACACACGTTGGGGTTTGATCCTCGGCCATATGCTGAATCTTACAATTTAACTGATTTTACTTTGCATCCGTTTGTGGAACTTCTACAGCCACGAAGTCTGAATGACCATTGTACCTTTAGGCAACAGTAACCGTCGACTCCTCAGGAGAGCTGTTACAAATTTTTTTAAACCGATGCTTCAGTTGGATGTCTCCAAGATTCTGTATATTTTGCATGTGTGCCAAGACAAGGGAGTTCATTCCAGAGCTGTGGATGGTATTTTTGAATCAACAAAATGTTCGTTTTCCACGAAGAAAGCCATCAACAAACACATGGAGCTCGACCCCATATACACTCCACTGCGAAGGAAAACCGGAAGTGAGGTAATCCAGCTCAATGGACTCCAGATCTAAATAACAGGCGGGAAAACACAACGGCGCTTCATCGGAGGCTGCACTGATAATGTTACCCAGCAGGGTAATGAAACGTCTGCGGAAAAACAGCAAACCAGCTTTTAACAAGTGATTTTCATGTGGTTTGAATTAGTCCTTTTCAACATTTCTCAACATGTCATGACTTGTATAGAGCTCCAGGTAACATTTAATGATGCTTATCCTTTATGAATTTGCACGTGAAATACAATTTTAACCAGTGTACTTAACTTAAAGATATGACACCTAAGTTCTAACAGTACTTTAATAAGATAAACCTAGTCCTACCATTGGCACCTGCGATGGTGGGGTTCCAGGGTGGCAGTCAAGAGTGGTCATCAACTCTACTTTGAAGATAGTTGCAAGTGATGTGCTTGGCTGCGCTATCGTGGAAGACGGTGGTGGTCAGGAGCTGCCTTCTCCATTTAGTTGTTCAAAGCCATTCAGGACCGGCTGTGTTAGGAGTGGAGAACTTTGTTCAGATCCATTGGCTGGCAGATTGTTTAATTCTTATAAACGGCAACCTATGCAAAACAACATCCATACAGTCCTGTGCTTTGACTTCATCAGCTTGGCAACTCGGTTTTAGGTATTCTTGGTGGCACCCGGGTACAGTCATCTATATTCTTCTTTGAACCAGTATTAGTTCCCAGGCTTGATGGTAACATTAGCTATAATGTTGTGGTAGTGCTACACGATATGATGGAGTGTCACTAGAATGGTATGGTGATCATTCCCACCAATGATAGGTCTTCGACAGGTGGCTTGGTGAGGACAAGGTCAGATATGTTTTTTTCTTCAAATCGGTTCTCTCACCACAAACCCAAACTGTCTTTCAAATCTCCGCTAACTTAGTCGTCATGTTAAAAGTCAGTGTTGATGTCCATTGAAATCCCCACCCAGTGTACATTCTGTCTCCTTGCTTTGCTCAGTGCTTTTTCCAAGTGATGGAAAAGTACTTGTTCATCAGCCTGGTGGGAGGTGGGGAGAGCAGGGAGATTTGGGGAGGTGGGGGCGGATATTGTGTAGAAAGGATTTTTTTGTATCATTATGTCAGGCTGTTACCAGCTCTCTCAATTTGGCACAAGCTGCCAGATGCTAGCTAGTTGGTCTGGTTATATTCCAGCTTTGTTGAAGCAATGCAATGTAACGATATAGGCCAAAGCAGAGGGCAGTTAAGAATAAGTCATATTACTTTGGACCTGGAATTATGTTTCAAGTGTGAGGATGGTAGGTTACTTTCCCTAAACAGCATTAATGAACCATGCAGATTTTTACAACAATCCATTTCATGGTCACCATAGCTGTTAATGACTTTTTATTCCAGATGCTATCTAAATTTAAATTCTGCCAGCAACTGTGGGAGAGATTTGAACTGATGTCTCTGGATATTTAAGCAAGGTTTAGTTACAGTAACAGCACAGTCATTATAATAAAAGCAAAATACTGAACATTGAGATAAAAACGCAAGGTGCTAGAGAAATCCAGCAGGTCTGTCAGTGTTTGAGGAGAGAGGAACAAAGCTAATATTTCAAGTCCAATGTGACGGTTCTTTGGACCCCTTATACTACTCTACCCTTAAATGGACAATAAGACAAGGTGTTCGTAAACGTTCTTCAAGTTAGGCAGCATCTGTGGAGAGACATGAGGTTAATGTGTCAGGTCAATAACTTCTCATCCAAGTTAAGTCTAATGGATTGTCTTGATTTCGAATCTTAAGAGGTTGATTGCACATGGGGTTGCTTCAATTGCTGCCTGATAGGCAGACAATCTGTTGTTGTCGTAATCCACGCGAAGTGAAAGTTTGTACAAAGGCACTCGACTAAAATATTTCTGGCAAGTGGCACTGATAAAGTCAGCTTACCTTTCACAACAACCTGTGGCATTTAGCCACTGAACAATAAGCTGCTTGCTCTCTTGAGCTTGCTAAGCGTGAGCTGGTATTTTTAGACCGAGTCTTCGTCATCAGCTGATGGAGTAATTGCTAAGGGATCGTTGATGCTGTCATCGCTTAGCAACCGTAGATCACCTGTGAGGATATTTACTGCTCTGATCATTTTCTGACTTGTTCACTTGCGTGCAATCTTTGGTTATATACATTTCAGTCAATTTAAAAATACATTTTTAAAAATCAAAAATTGGTTCTTATATTTCAATAAGCTGTTTGAGTAAATTGATAATCTTTGTAATTAAATGATATGGAGCTCCCAGAAGCTCAGTGTGTGCTTGGTGTGGTCTTGAGTCATGTAGAAAGGCAGGTTCCATGTTGTAATCCTGCCTGATGTAGTGTTCTGATCTGGGATGCCTGTAAGTGATATGACTATGGGTGTCAACATCACTGGATTAGGCAAGGGTGACCTTAGACCCTCTTAGAAGGCAGGAGTTGGTGCTTGGTATAGATCATATCTGAGAACAGGTTCCAGGGTCAGGTGTGATGCCTCCAATGAAAGAAGGATTCTTGCCAATTTGATTACGCATGGATGCGTACAGAATGGTCACCCGGACAATGATTCAGAGGCAACTGTCCTCTGTCGAAGTCAAACTCACTAAGAATCACTCCCTTCAAGTGAGGAGGATGAAGAGCAAACAAGCTCCCCAAGATTTATTGGTTGAAGCTATTCATCATCTGAACTTAGACAATGAATCCTGGTGAGATAAGCAACCACAGAGTGCTTCACAACTGACTCCATTCCTGCCATTATTAGCAAGGATGACTAAAAGGACAGTCAGCCATTGGAAGTTAATTTGACCTTCTATACCTCGAGAGCACTGAAGCCTACTATAAAGACTTCATCTGCCGCCCTAGTTGAACATACCTAATGTAGCACTTATCAGTAATAGTCCTGTGTGACTCAGCACAACATTGCAGTGCATTTTGCCACTCAGACATTGATAGCAAAACTTCCATCTCCCGATGAGCTTGAATGTACTGGGTGATTACTGGATGAGACACAATTAAAAGTTTTTAGGAATTGATTGGCTACAAATTTGGATTTCTTAACACTGACATTTTGGACATAGGGTACTGAAGGAATTTAACAAACTATTAACTATCCCACAGTAATGCCTTTGACCAGCAGGCTGATAAGTAGGTGTATAGAAGGAAGAATTATGCAATTTAATATTCTGTTGCTGAGGAGAACCAGCCTTCTTTTAATGTCACAAAGTCTACTTGATAAATAAACATAAAGTAACGTCAGCATTTAATTCTTTGCTATTGAAGACTTTGCAGATTGGGAAATGCTTGTAAATCTCCGGATTGAGGTCAGAAAATACAGCACCAATTTATTGGAGACAACAAGGTGCAGGGCTGGATGAACACAGCAGGCCAAGCAGCATCATAGGAGCAGAGAGGCTGACGTTTCGGGCCTAGACCCTTTATTGGATTTGCTTTGTTTTTGAAATAGTAACAAATTAAAACCATTTCAGTACCTGGTCATTTAATCACATTTGTATTTGATTAAAAATGATCATTCATTGGACATGAATACCATTCCCTGGCTGGTTTGATGTTCAGAGTTCCGTTATTGCTGAGAGTTCCTGATTCTAAAGCGTGGTACTATCTAGATGTTTGCCTTTTAATTTTTTTTGCATCTCTGCATTAATTTCCTTTTTGGGGTGAGGGAGGCTCAACTCCCCCACTGACACCTCAGTCACTTGCCTTATTTCCCAAGGGAAGGTCAAATTTTGCTCTTTCTTTAGTAGGTAAATCCACTTACTGAAAAAGAAAATTTTCTTGTACATACTTAACAAATTCCTGTCCATCCAAACGTATGTAGCCGTTTGGCTGGAAAACTTATGTTGTAATTGACTCCCAAAGAGCAATCATCTAATTGCAACCATCTAAACCTTCAGTGAGGAACCACACAGCCATTGCTTTTTCTGGGACTCTGCTAAGCTGGGATTCACTCAATTGGTTGAAGGTAGGACTGGAGATTTGCTATAATTATGTTGTTTAAATGCTAAAATTAAAAGTTAACTGCAAACAGTCAATCTGAAACTGGATGATTATTTGGCATTTTGAGGAGTAAAAATAATGATAAACGGATCCAATTGTTGTGGAAGTTTTCTTGTCATGGTATTCCTTGGGTTTGATCTGAGGGTCCGTTGTAGCCTCTCAAGGGAAGAATCTTCATCTCCTTAACCATATGCATTTGTGGTAGAATGTATAGCTGCATGTGGTCAGTCCAAAATCAGATGGTCTTGTGTTCTCCATCACTGTCTACCTCTCAGCATTGATCCTGGGAGACACCATTCACACTGCCAAACTAATCAAAGAAATAACTTGCACCTATTCAACATTGTTCATGTTTTCGGGATATTTCAAAGTTTTGTGAAACCAATTAACTGTCTTTTTGAAGAGTTGTCACTACTATGGAGGCAAACAGCAATCAATTTCCACACAGCAGTGTAAGAATGTATAGCTGATGTATCCTTAATTTCCTTGCTGTTTCTCTTAATATTCTAAGTTAGAAGTCATTCAGGTGTGAAGGTATATCCAGCCTCCAAAACGTTGATATTAATGTTTTTCTGACTGTGTACTTTCCCTGTAGGAGTTTCTGTTTTGATGATGTCCGAACTGCCTGTACATCTGGTGTAGTATTCTCGTCCACTAAAGTAAAATATTCATTTAGAAATCCATCAGCTCATAATCCTTTGTTATTGTCCTATTTATGTCTATTTTTGATAAGCTCGCTTATGCTTCTATCATTATCTTCCCTGACCTGCTTGTGGAAAATTTTACTTTTGTCTTCATTAACATCTGAGATTTTGTACACCCGCTCTGCTCTCGTTCTTTTTTAGGTCTCCAGTTGTTGCTTTCTGTAAGATTTGCAGTCCTTCAGTTTTGGAATTACATTGTTGTGCTTAAATCTCTTCTTTAACATTGATTCACTTTCCGTTCATATGCATGTTTTGTAAACCATTAATTCTTTCTTCAAATAGGTCCCACTTTCAGTTGATTTCAAGTGGCAATTATCTACTCTTGCATCCAAAGTTAGTTTCATTCAAGCCCAAAGCCACGGTTCATGGACCTTTCATTCTCCTCTTCAGACCACATAATGAATATTATTATTGTGGTTCGTTGGCTCACCGAGCTGGTTCGTTGTTCCGCAGACGTTTCATTACCCTGCTGGGTAACATCCTCTGATGAAGCACTGTTGTGTTTTCCCGCCTGTTATTTAAACTCTGGTGTCCGTTGAGCTGGATTACCTCACTTCTGGTTTTCCTTCGCAATGGAGTGTATATGGGGTCTAACTCTGTGTTTGTTGATGGCTTTCTTAGTGGTGAGCTAGGCCTCTCGGAATTCCTGTGCTTGACTCTGCTTTGCCTGTCCCAGGATCCTGATGTTGTCCCAATCAAACTGGTGGTTTTCCTTATCCATGTGGATGGAGATGAGTGAGTATTGGTCGTGTCACTTTGTTGCCAGTTGATGTTCGTGTACTCTTGTGGTTAACTTCCTTCCTGTCTGTCCAATGTAGTGTTTGTCACAGTCTTTGCAGGGAATCTTGTATATGACGTTGGTCCTGTCCATAGTTGGTAGTGGGTCTTTGGTTCAGGTTAGCAATTCGCGTAGGGTTGATGTGGGTTTGTGTGCTACACTGATGCCCAGTGGTCGTAGGAGTCTTGTGGTCAGCTCAAATGTGTTCTTGATGTAAGGTAGCATGATGAGTGTTTTGGGGCGTGTAGTATCTTCCTGCTGTCGTTTGTGTAATAGACATCTTCTGACCCAGTTTTTCGGGTATGCGTTGTCTTTAAATACTTGGAAGTGGTACTCTTCTTCTTTTTGGCATAGTTCTGTGTTGTTGCCCGTTGAAATAATGTTCTCAAACAACTTAGTTTGTGTGTGTTAGCATGGTTGCTGTTGAAATTCAGTATGTGGTCAGAATGTGTGGCTTTCCTGTGTACCTTTGTTAGAAATTCCCCATTGATCCTGTGTTCTGGTACTGGTAGTGAGAGTGTCTCGTGTCCAGTCACCAAGTATCAAGTTGGTTGATACAAAGTAGCAATGTTGTTCCAATGTCCCACTTCCTGGAGAAAGTAATTCAAAAGCATGTAAAGCATGGTTTAATCCAGGGTCTTTGATCATCCAATCCCCTAAACCCAAGAATACATGGATCACGCTTAAAGAGCTGACACTCTGGTTCTGAAGAGGATTGCGCGCAAGTCGCATTCTAAAGACGAGCACAGCAGCTACATCGACTCTCCGGGTGAGGTGTTAAACCAAGGCCTGATGTGCCCTCTCAGATGGACATAAAAGATCTCATAGCATTATTTAAAAGAAAAGCCTAGAGTTCTGGTCCTAATTAGCCCTCAGACAGCATCATTGGAATAGATTCTCTGCTCATTATGATGCTCTTTGTGGGACCTTGCTCTTTGCAATTTGATTGTGATTTCCAGTATGTTGTAACAGCAACTACATTTCAAGATGCTTTACTTGTGTAATGTCTGTGGTAGTCTGAGATTGTAAAAAACACTATATAAATGCACGTTTCTTTCATTATGTGAAATGAGGCAATAGCTTTCTGTTAAAAACATTTGTTGTCCAGTAGAAGCAAAGTCAGGATGTTAGATGCCAGCCATTCTTCATCCAAGAAAGTATGACCTAGAACTGTCACTGGCCCTTAACTGCTTCCCCAAAGAAAATCAAAAGGAATACAATGCATGGTAGAGTGTTTTTTTGGTCTCCTGTCCCATGAGATAGTGATATTTAAGAAGCTGTATCTCTTCTATTCCAAACCAAGGTCATTTTTTAATGTACGTATATCATATTGATATATATATATATATATATATATATATATATATTAGGTATAGCTATTTATGAGCTTATTGAGCTTTAAGAACAGAGAGGAATCTTTAGTTTGTAGGTGGTACTAAATTGTAAATAGAGCAGGAAGTTGCAAATAAGGTAATGCGGATAAAAGAAATCTGAAGTATTAAACATGTAAGAGTGATAGAAATAGTGTTAAAAAGATATTTGAGGCTTCAGAGCATGTGTGAACAAAGGGATTTGAAGGCCCAGCTACAATGAAAGGCTAACTTGCAGATGCAAAAATGATTTAAGCTCAGAATTTTATTAAATGTACAATTTACAAAGAAGTACCATCTTCTGTAGTACAGAACACTGGTAAAGAACATTTGGCAATTTCTATTTTTGGATACATTCCTTTTTGGAAAAAAGAGCTGTACAAGACATTGTTTCAGCCACTTTTGGAATACATGCAATTCTGGTCTCCCTTCAATGGGAAGGATGTTGTGAAACTAGGAAGGTTCGGAAATTATTTACAAGGATGTTGCCAGGGTTTGGAGGGTTTGAGCTATGGGGAGAAGCTGAATAGGCTGGGGCTATTTTCCCTGGAGGGTTGGAGGCTAAGGGGTGACCTTAGAGGTTTATAAAATCATGAGGGGGATGGATAGGGTGAGTAGATGAGCTTTTAACCCCGCGGTGGGAGAATCCAAAACTAGAGGGCATAGGTTTAAGAGGAGAGGCGAAAGATATAAAAGGGACCTAAGGGGCAATGTTTTCACGAGAGGGTGGTGTGTGATTGGAATGAGCTGTCAGAGGAAGTGTTGGAGGCTGGTACAATTACAACATTTAAAAGGCATCTAGATGGGTATGTGAATAAGAAGCATTTAGAGGGATATGGGCCAAATGTTGGCAAATGGGACTAGTTTTATATAGGATATCTGGTTGCCATGGTTGAGTTGGACTGAAGGGTCTGTTTTCATGGTGTATATCTTTATGACTCTATGAAAAGCAGCAATTCATCAGGATGATATTTGGGATAAAGGGACAGAGTTATTGTGAGGAACTGGAAATGCTTTGGGCTTTGCCCATAGTTAGGAAATTGTGATTGGAGGGGGAATGATCTGATTGAAATGCTTAAACATCCTGTCAAATCCCATGATACTTTGAATCTAGAAAGACAGGTCTTCATCAAAATCACATGGATTTGTGAAATTCCCTGTCCCAGGAAGTGATGGATGCAGAATTGGTGGATCCACCTAAAAATTAATAACATGGAGGAGAAAAAAAAAGTTGTGTATTGGGATTGCAAAAGTTATTTGCATAATTGTTCATTGTACATAGAATGATGGAGCAACTCATTGGGGCCAGATGAATTATTCTTGTCATATTCCTAAACATTAACACAGCAAACTGACAGTGATCCTTCATTTCAATGTCGTTTGTGAGACCCCTTACCCTCCCTCATTTATTATGTGCTTTCTCCAGGTGCTTCCAGAGAAAGGAGGTAGAAGTAATCCCATTCTCCTTTATGATCCAAAATGGAGTTGTCTACTGCAGTGAGAATCAGAGGTTTGAACTGGAACAGTTCTCTTTCCCAACGTTGCTGTTTGGAACGAGTGGGGTGGAACTGAGACTGTGATGATAATATGATATTTAGGAAGAAAGAATTGAGACACACAGCACCTTGAAGGTAGGTTCGTGGGATATGTGCATCACCTAGGAAGTGCAGCATCCCTAATTGCCCTGAAGAAGTGGTAGTGAGCTGCCTTGATTAAAATGGTATAGGATCAACCACAGAGATCCTTGAAAGGCAATTCCAGGATTTTGACCCAGTGACAGTGAAGGAGCAATGATATTGTCCCAAGTAGTGTAGTGTGTTATTGGAGATAATTGCTGGCGTTCCCGCACATCTGCTGCTATTCCTCCTTTGGGTAGTGGAGGTTGCTGGTTTGAAATGTGGTGGCCAAGGACCCTTGGTCATTTACTGTAGAGCATTTTATAGATGGTACACACTGCTGTTGTTGTGTGTCAGTGGCGAGCAAAATTAATGTTGGAGGCAGTGAATGAGGTGCCACTCAAGCAGGTTGATTTGTGCTGGGTGGTGTCAAGCTTCTTGAATGTTGCTGGAGCTGCACCCATCCAGGCAAGTGGGGAGTATTCCATCACACTCCTGATCTGTGCATTATAGTTGTCAAGCTTTGAGGAGTTAGGTGAGTTTCTTCCCACAGAGTGCCTTGTCTCTAACCTCGGAATTGTCGGAAAGAAATCAGGTCTGCAGTCAAATGAAGACTGAGGTCCAACAAAATACAAGTGACCTGAAGAACAGCTGGTGGGCAGCGCAGGCTCAGGAAATAAAACAACTGACCATCAGCCATGATATGTATGGATTCTTTAGCTCAATCAAGGACCTATCCCACTGAGAGCTAAGAACAGAGTGGTGCTTATTGAGAGCAGACAGGCAGTGAGTATTCATTGGAAGTAGCACTTTAAGAATCTTCTCAATTGAGACTTAGCCCTCAATGTGAGTATCCTAGACCATACCCTGCAGCATGCGATTTAACAGTTATCAGCTCAAACCTCGATACAATCCAGGTTTGGCTGCCAATTGACATGATCACTTCAGTATTAATGTGTCATGTATGGTGCTGAACTTTGTGCGATCATCAGTGCACATCCCACTGTTGACCTTCTAATGGAGGGAAGGTCATTGATGAAGCAGCTGAAGATGGTTGGGCCTAGGATACTATGCGCACAGGGAACTCCTGCAGAGATGTTTGGGACTCTGTGTTCAACCTCCATAAACCAGAAGCCCACCGTATTTTGTACTAAGTATGAGCTCAACCAGTGGATAATTTTCCCCCCATTTCATTTCACTTAAGCATGCCATTCAACAGAATACTATGAATTTGCCAAAGGACATCTCTGACCTGGGCTGTGTTACTGCATTAGTGTTAGAAATTTATCTTCTTTGGGAAAATATCTCTGTGACAGTTTGGGCCATTTCAGAGTCTTAGGGTCAAGTTAGTTCAGGGACTGCAACTGGTGTAATAATAAAATATGCAATGACTAAATTCTAATCTTATTGAAGAAGATGACCCACCACCATCTTCCTGAACGACATGGGGTGGGCAGTAGATGTCAATTTCTCAGAGATGCCCAAGCCCTGTGAATGATTCTGCGTTGATATGAAGTTTGAAGTGTATAATTTAAGACAAATGAAGATGAGAGACAGTTCATTCAACCTTCTAAGTCTCCCCTGTATAGTATGCTAACTCCTCCAACCCGGTCTGTCACTGTTCTGAAGATTTCAAAGTCTACATCTCAGCTATCTTGTCTTGTCTATAATTCATGACATTTATCACAGTGTATGGATGACCAATTTCATTCTAGTACATGATCTAAATTTGTTTCCGACATTTTCATTTGGCACCTTTGGTCGTATTACAACTCCTGTACTTGAACATAAGGGCATTTCAGAACCATTATACATTAACTTGCCAAGAACAGTGAGCAGACAAGCAAGTGTTTCCGAGATTGAGGTGTGAGAACCACAGCAAAATTGTTGGATTATGGTTTGTGTAGTTTAGTCGATTGTAGGTGGAGGACATTTACTGGATAGGGTTGATTCTTGTGCCAATATTTAGGAACTTTGGCCTAGGAGGTCCGGGTTCAAGTCTCTTCTGGTGCAGAGGTGTGTCGCAACATATCTGAACAAATTGATGAAAAATAATGTAAGAAGACCCCAAGACTCTGCTTTAAATAAGAAAAGGTGCTGGAAATACTTGTCAAGTTAGATAACATCTATGGCTAGAAACAGAGTTAACATACAGTATATCTGTGACCTTTTATTGGATCTCTGAAACGTTACTGATCAAGACGATTAACTTTGTTTCTTGCTCCATCAGTCCTGCCTGACCTGAGTTTTTCCCGTAATTTTGGTCTTCATTCTTGTGAAACGGTGCTTGTTGGGATAGAGGTCCATTCATAATGTAACATAAAAGCTTTGTAAAGGTGTGTAGAGTTTGGCTGCAGTTCTATCCTTCACCTCTGGGCTTTCTGGAATATAATAGGATACAGATGAATAGAAGAGTTTTGAGGAAACTTTTGAAGGTAGCAAAATAGAGTAGCATAGCAGTCCCTGGTGCCTTCCTGTGAAGCAATGTTCAGGATTTACCTTGGCTAATCTATTAAATATTACATGTTTAATGAGGTCTGATGTAATGCCTTAGACATCACAATTGTGAGGAAGGGTTAATGAACCTATTGGTTGTTTTGTGTTCGTCATTTTTGTATGTCTGCAAATCCCATTTATTCATCTGTCAGGAACAGCAAATGGATCTTTTGAATCTATCTTTACAATTTCAACCTTTCTTCCCACCCTCTTTCAACCTAATCACTTCTGGGCATTTTCCAGTGTTTATCCTTTTTGTAAATGCCAAAAGTTCAGTCGCCCTAGAGTCTGTTTAAATGTTTTCTTGTCAGATATAAGAAAGACTGAATCCTTTGAACCTTTTATCTCTCACTACTTATTCCAGTAACAGTTTAATGATGAGGCACATCCTTGGCCAAAGGGGTAAGCAGTTGAACTGCTGACCCCCTCCCTCTAGGTGGACCGTTAGGGCAAGTTGCAGGAGTGTCCTATTAGGGCATTAATCTTGTTGGGTATTTCGTGGTAATGTCCCTACTTTTGGACCGCAGGCGTGGCTTCAAGTCCTACCTGTGCCATAATGTCTCTGAACAGGCTGATTAGGAAAAATATGTAGCATCTTGTGGCACAGTGTCCTTTCTCTAAGCCAGGAAGCCCACATTCAAATCCCACCTGTTCCAATAATGTCTGATAATATCTCTGAACAAGCTGATTAAAAAAATCTAGATTTCTCTCTTGTTTCAGCTGCACCTTGCTGCATTGTCAACATATTCTTAAGGTGCCCAAGTGTTCCTTAACTTGGCTAAGGTTGACAACTGCATGCTTGATGATGGCATGTGCATTAATCATGTATAGATCAATTCTTCAGTGCTACAGAGCCAGATATGAGATATCAGGTCAGTTGGTCAAAAGCTTGGTAAAGGAGGTGGGTTGCAAGGAGCCTCTTTGAAAAAGGAAATCAAGGTAGAGATGGGGAAGGCGGTGTAAGGAGGCAGTTCCAGAGTTTAGGGCCCAAATGATCCATCCTTGAGCTCCCTCTGAGCGGGAAGTCTAACTAGTAATGGATTTGGAACTGTGGAAATTTCCTTTCACTCTGGGGCCCTTATCAGCTAGCAAAAAGATGAAGCATTTATCACATCAGTCTGAGCTCAATTTAATTCAGTCCAGTAACTATAAGCTTGTGTTAGTAATTCAATTGTCCAGAGCTTCCAGGCTTTTGTAATTGATGCAGTGAAAGATTTCCTAATGATGTGGAGAATTGAATGGTATTAGACTTTCACATATCACTGCATGAAAGCATAATACTATAACTTGACTTCTTCACTCCAATATTGCCATAGGTGAATGCCAAAAGTTAAGTGACAAGGTAATGTTTATTCCTTATGGTTCCATGGTTTTCTTGCTGTCACACAGGTAGAAGCCCTTACTCGCCAGCCCTCCGCCACTACAGTCCATGCCGTGAGAGACTCTGAATTAGCCAAACTTCCCGAGGGAGCTTTGAACTCCATCAAGCGCAGGTACCCTCAGGTAAGAAATACATGCCTCTTCAGCAAGCAGAATTTCCTGTAGGTGTGTTACTTTTTTAGTGTTCAGGTTTTCAAACTGAATGAGTGCTCTTTCACATCACAGTTTGCAGAAATATTACCAGTTTGCACCATACCCCAATCAAAAGTTAAGAAAACTATTTCACTACTAATGGGTAACTCTTAAGAGTGTACATGGCATGTCCTTCACCTATAGCTGCACACCTTTTATTATAGCCGAGTTTTGAAATGCTCTGTGGGTCAAATCTTAGAATAGTCCTGCAGATGCTGAAAATTTGAAGTAAAAACAGAAAATGCTGGAAGTACTCAACAGGTTGGGTCTGGGATTATGAAAAGTCAGTTTAAATTAACTGCACCAATACTGCCTGACTGCTGAGCGTTTCCAACAGTCTTTGTTTCTATTACTTGAGCAGATGAGCCTGTCCTTTGATACCCTGCGCTGCTGTGTTTAGAGTAAAACCGAACGTTATATGCAATTATTCTGAAATAATTTGTGTGGTGCTCATAGAGCTTTTCACAGCAATGAGTGAGAAGAGTTGGGGCTTCTTGGACACTCCTGTCACAGGCAAGTGGAAGAAAACTCGAATTGAATGGATATGTGCCACAAACGGGGATCTGATCCTTGGGTTCAGGCTGTGGCGCAGTGTCAGTGCTGCCAGTATGGTAACAAGACTGCACTTTTGAATACGTCTTGGCATTAGTAGCAAAATGGGAATCATTGGAAAATTGACAATACTACACTGATTAACAAAGCAATATAAACAGTGTGAGTGCAACTTCATCTTGGAAACCAAAGCTTGATCACTTTAAATGAGTTAAAAACAAAGGCCATAAACAAATAAGGCATTGCTACATGTAAAAATTGACTTCTGTATCAAAGTGACCTTCGACCTTTTTAAATATTTGTGTTTGTTTTACTGCAATGCATGTGACGTGGGATCCTACTTGTTGTGCCATGTACTGCAAACTTGCATTTATGGATTTCATGTCTGCTTTTCTGCATTGAAGTCAACTGGCAAGTACTTAAATAGAATCTTTGAATCCCTACAGTGCAGATAGAGACCATTCAGCTCACAAGTCTGTACTGACCCTCCAAGGAGCATTCCACCCAGACTCATCCGCTCCCCCATCACTCTGCATTTACCATGGCCAATCCACCTAGCCTGCACATCTCTCAACTCTACAGGCTAATTCACCATGGCTAATTCACCTAACTGCACATCTTTGGACTGTGAGGAGACCGGAGCACCTGAAGGAAACCCACACAGTCACAGGGAGAATGTGCAAACACTACCCAGACAGTCGCCCGAGGGTGGAATTGAACCCGGGTCCCTGGCACTTTGAGGGCGTCAGTGCGGACCACTAAGCCACTGTGCTGTCGCTGGCCACAAACTGACGCAAGCTATCACAAAGCATTTGTCACTTTGAGATAATAAGATGCCAACTTGCTATATGGTGTAGCGAAAATTGATAGAATCATTGCATGATGCTGCTCAGGAGCCATTGTTATCTACTTTTCTTTCTTCCAGCTAGACACATGTGACAGTTAAAGCATTTTATTTCCCACTACTGAACATGCTTCCTTTGATCTTGTGTAATGCCGTTCATAGTGTTTTGATCTTGCACTCTGACTTTGCAACGGTTGCTTTCTGGACTGTGATGTTGAGCACTCATTCATAAATTTACTTTAATAGAGGGCTCAAAATGGGTATTCAAGGCCTTCAGTATTTCTCCAGTCTGGTTTTTCTACTCCTCAGTGAGGTCTAGGATGCAGTACAGCTGATAGCACTGACTCCCAAGCATATATAAATACTCTATAATTTGTTTGAGGTCTCCCATTCACCTTTATGGCCAGCTCATAATCTTACCATCGAGATAAAATGATGAACTGCGGATGTTGGAGATCTGAAACATAAGCACACATGGCTTGTGAAACTCGGCGCCCAGCAGCATCTGTGGGACGAAAGCAGAGCCAATGCCCAGAGTTGTCAAGGAAAAGCAGCTAAGAGCAAACTTAAAGGGAGTTCGTTCCACATGCCATTAATTCTGCAGATTTGATTTTAGGAATAGGGTCGGAAAATACTTGTTTCAGGAAGTCAGATGAATCTGCTTGACAACATGTAACTGTGGGAATGATCCTGCAGTCTTTTAAATCGATTCACACTGAAATGCTTTAAAGAAGCTAAAGTTATTACAATTCATTCTTTCCTTTCAGGATTAGAAACCCCAGGAAATCTCCTTAGGTGCATTCCAGCCTGATGCTCTCAATTTACGTAATTTTGGTTTGGCTGAGAGTTTTTGCAAATGCTGTCAATTTTCTTTCACTCCAATAACCTTTAAATATTACATACGCTAACCAGATTGTAAAAGAAACTTGCACACGCAGGAAACCTGAAATTAAAATTCTCAAATACTGGAAGTGTTTCAGAAGCTGAGCGTGCGTCTCTCCTGAGACAGTGGCGTTAATGTTGAGAAGGCCCGAAACGTCAGCCTCTCTGCTCCTATGATGCTGCTTGGCCTGCTGTGTTCATCCAGCCCTGCACCTTGTTGTCTCGGATTCTCCAGCATCTGCAGTTCCTACTATCTCTGAGACCAATAACATGGGTGCATTTAAGAGAAAGTTAGAACAGAAGATGATGGAAAAAGGAATAGAAGGATAGTCCTGAATATGATGGCTTGATGTTTGGTAGCGGGGTCAGGGTCTAAGGGGAGGTAGGAGGAAGTTTTGAGAAGATAACCTTTGTCAGCAGGTTTGATGTCAGTGTTGGGATTGGACCTGACAAAACAGGATGTAGCAAAGTTCGAAAGATGACAGGTTGGATTGAATGAGGGGAGCAGAGAAATTGAAATGGGCAATGTCGTACCAATAGTCTTCCTTGACGAGAGGGTAAGAGGTCAGAGGGAGATTTCCAAGTGGGGTTGGTTGTATAATGAGGGAAATGACCCAGCTGGAGAGGGTTCAGAAGAGATTTACCAGGATGGTGCCAAGTACGGAAGGTTTGAGTTATAAAGAAAGGCTGGAAAGACTGGGACTTGTTTCACTGGAGCATAGGAGGTTGAGGGGTGACCTTATAGAAATTTATACAATCATGACAGGTATAGATAGAGTTAATGGTAGGTTTTTTTCACTAGGATGGGGCATTTCAAGACTAGGGGGCACATGTTTATGGTGAGAGGAGAGAGATTTAAAAGGACATGAGCAAATCTTTTACACAGAAGGTGGTTCGTACATGGAATGAAATTCCTGAGGAAGTGGTGGATGTGGGCGCAATTACAACATTTAAAAGACATTTGAATAAGTACATGAATAGGAAAGATTTGGAGGGATATGGACCAGGAGTATGCAGGTGGGACTAGTTTAGTTTGGGATTATGTTCAGCATGGACTGGTTGGCCCAAAGGGTCTGTTTCCGTGGTGATAACTCTGTGATAAGGTGATAGTTGGAGATCAAGTTGGATTGGAGATGCTCGGGCAGCACATGAACGTGTGTTTGGGCTAAATGGTGAGTATCTCTGCTGCACATTCTCTTTGGTTGGAAGCCTATCAACACCTGAAGAGACAAGCTGTCTCAGTTATCTTTCCTTTGTCATGTTTGGGAAGGGGCTCCGTTGCCTATCCTGTCCAGTTCCTAGCGTTTTTTGTTTTTCTGTAACCCTGAACAGTTACTCTGAAGGGGCTTTGAGTTCACTGATGATCTAAATGACTTTTTGTATATTTCAAAGTCTGATTGTCATTGGATACACTTGAGTATGGATTAAAGTTTGCCCAGTTCACTGATGATTAAATTCTTCATTTTAATTATGATTTTTTGATTAGGTCTCTGCAGCTTTGGGTGCCTTTTAGTATATCAACAAATACAGTTGGCTGCTCAGTTATTACCATGGTTATTAAAGGTCTACACTGAGACACTGGTGCCAAGAAAGGTTAAAAGTTTTATTTGAATGATGCATGTGACATTTCTGGAGGCATTCATTCAGCATGGGGCTTTGTTTCCCTGGTAACAGTGGCTTGAGTCATCTTTCTTGAAAGCTGAAGCACTTTCTTTTGTTGTTTTGCTAAATAAGAGTGTTCAGAAAATGACAGGGGCACGTGTTTTCTAGAAATGTCTGTGTGGTTGAGATTGCCATCATCTTTGTGGCAACAGATGAGGCTATTTGTACCTTTCAGAACTGGAAGTGTGTTTTGTAGCGTACCTGCAACATGCGTATCTGAAGAATCATCAATGTTTGAAGTGTGAGAAAATACATGGCACACTGTGAAACTGGGGATGAAACTGGGAGTGAGGGAGTGGGTAGCACACAGTGAACCTATTTTGAGCGCACTGTGAAACTCCCTGGAGATGTGGCTAGGGCTGAAGGAATGCTGAGAGACTGGAAACTATGGCAGTTGGAGGGACCTGACTGTCCTTGTATGTGAATCACAAAACTAGCATGCAGATGCAACAAGTAGTTAGGAAGGCAAATTTTCTATTATCTTCTGTTGCAGAGAGATTACAATGGTAATGTCACTACATTAATAACCCAGAATGCCAGCCTCACATTTAGGGCCGTTGGTTTGAATATGACCATGACAGATAGTGAAACTTGAATTCACTAACAGTCTGGTGTTAAAAACCAACCTAATAGTGACCATGCACCCTCTGTCAATTGTCATAGGTACCCATCTGGTTCATTAATATCCTTTTGGGTAGGACACCCACCATCCTTACCTGGACTGGTCTACGTGTGATGCCAGACGCACAGCAATGCGTTTGGCTCATAACTGCCCTCTGGGCGATTAGGGATGGACAATAAATGCTGGCCAGGGCAGTGTGAATGAATGAGAAAAGCAATAATGTTACTCTAGTTGTCTTGGATTTTGATGAAGCCACACCTGATGATTTGTTGACTGTTTAGATCTTGGAGAAATTTACAACAAAGGCTCATTAGACTGGGTTCTGGTGAGTAGAGTAGACTTCTAACCCCTTAAAATTCAGGACAATAATGGATCATGGAGAGCTTTAATTTTTTTTAGTCACAGCCTCCAAATGAGGGGTCAGCCCTTTAGGACTGAAATAAAAAATGTCTTCATTCAAAGTTAACAAGGTGTAGAGCTGGATGAACACAGCAGGCCAAGCAGCATCAGAGGAGCAGGAAAGCTGACGTTT
>NC_063359.1:5358677-5389228 GCF_021869965.1 Rhincodon typus
GGTGGAGGGCGTGGGTGGTGTCACGGACATAGGTAGGGAGTTCCTGGACCAAGGGGGAGAAAATGGAGTCCAGATAGGTGGAGATCAGTTCGGTGGGGCAGGAGCAGGCGGAGACAATGGGTCGACCAGGGCAGTCAGGTTTGTGGATTTTGGGAAGGAGATAGAAGCGGGCGGTGCGAGGTTGGGGAACGGTGAGGTTGGAGGCCGTGGGTGGGAGGTCACCTGAGGTGATGAGGTTGTGGATGGTTTGGGAGATGATGGTTTGGTGGTCAGGGGTGGGGTCATGATCAAGGGGGCAGTAGGAGGAGGTGTCGGAGAGTTGGCGTCTGCTTTCCCTCTGCAAGGTATAATGTTGATAGCTGGCAAAGTTTGTACTTTTGCACTTTGTTAACAGAAGCCAGCAGTTGTTAAAATTGTTCCTAACATTGAGTGTCAGTGATAGTATATACTGAGCAAAATATTTGAGACACAGAACAGCACACCAGCAACAACAGCAATTCCTGTGAATTTATGTATCAATTATATTTATGTTTAGCATGTCATCCTTTCTTTTTGGCAGCATAGAGCTTTTTAAAATACTTCCCCAATGATAGTTTTGTTTGTTATGCATAAAGATTCTGTTTGACTTGTGTGCATCGCACTAGCCACATTGTTGACTGAAAGGGAGCAGCAGTCTTCAGAGTTTTAAGTGAATCATGAGTCTGGAATAAATTAACGTTTGACTGCTGTGCTGCAGGATTGTGCATTCTCAGGTCTCTGTGACTGCAGCGAACTCAGGTTGAGGGGATTGCCAGTTTGTTCTACCCCTCTATATGTAAGAGCATAATTGTCTTTGTAAGGTCACTGTCACTGTGACTATTGCATAAGTATGTTTCATCTGCTTGTGCAAACATCTTTTAGAAAGAAAAGTTCCAGGAGTGCTTCAGTCGTGAGCTATAGATTTACATACCTTCCAGGTGATGTGACACTTTACCTGCACTTCACTCCCTCTAATCTGCTGCTCACAATGTAGTCTCCTCTACATTGGGTAAATGAAGCATAGACAGGTGACTGTTTGCAGAACACTGATGTTCCATCCGCAAAAAAGTCCCTGAGCTTCCAGTTGCCTGCCTCTTCAACACACCACCCTGTTCCCTGGCTAACAGCTCTGTCTCAGGCTTGCTGCAGTGCGCCAGTGAAGCTCAGCGCAAGCTGGAAGAACACCTCCTTTTCCACTTGGGAACTCTACAACCTTCTGGACTCTATAGAGTTCAACAGTTTTAGCGCATGAGACACCTTCTCCCATGTCCTTACTCCAACCCCCATGCACATGGTCTGCTATTACACGCAACCCATTGTTAGCCACTAATAGTCCCCATTAATGGCTGTTTATTCTCCTAGGCTGACTGTTATCTGCTTCTTTGTTTGTCTAACTGTTCTTCTTCTCTTTGGGCTCTCCACCTATCATTTACACTTTACCCCCTCCCTGCACCCTATCTTCTGTATAAAAACCAACTCTTTCCTAGCTATCATCAGTTCTGAGGATGGATTACTGGACCTGAAATGTTAATTCTGATTTCAATCCACAGATGCCGCTAGACCTGCAGAGCCTTTCCAGCAATTTATGTTTTTGTTATTGAAACTTCTGGTCTATTTAAGATTTTAATTGTAGTCCTAATGATTTTCAACCCTTCCTTTACCTAGATGCTAAACTCTAAAAGTCCGTCCTTGGCTATTTTCATGTTGCTATCCTCTTTGTTACTTTATAATACTTCTTAGAACTACCTGTTTGACAAAGGCACTGGTCACAAAATTGAATAACTACATATGTAGTTTGATGTTAAATTCTGTTTGAAAGTGCATCTTGTGGCATTCTTCTTTGTTAAAGTTACTTTTTACAAATAACAATTGTTGCTGAAATTGCTATATTTTAATTAATTGATTTCAGAATTACAAGTATGAACACATGTGAATTGGTGTTACTTTGTTTTAGGTGGTTACTCGACTCATTCACCTACTTGGCCAAAAGATCCTTGGTAACTTGCAGCAAGTCAGCGGCCCATTAACAGGTAATAGCTTTAACAACACTCGTATCTTCTTCATACCATTGTATTATATGAGCAGTAACTACAAGTTGAGCTCTTTTCTCTCTCAGGCTTTGAGAAGTGAAGGAGGGGAATAGTTCTGTACCCAATTGAAATTATACTTATAAGAGAAATGAAACTATTAACCTTCGTTATTTTAAGAATATATAAAATAATAGGTTTTCTTCCTCAAATTGTAAATGTACTTTCTTTTAGTCATTTGTTGGTATGGAACTCGAGTAATGCTAAAAATAAAAGCACATTTGGTGGAGGCCTTTTGTCTTGCAGTCAGATTTGCAAAAGTGCCAATGTAAAGGGGAACAACATCTTTACACTGTATGGGCAGAACACGCTGATTGGTGGGCAAGTGGTAGATTTGTAGAGATGTTGCCATGGAGAGTGCACCAGTTAGATGGTGATAGCTAACTGCCAAGCTTTGTTTAAATTTAAACAAAGCAAATAAACTCTGATCCAGGCAATGCCCTGAGGAATTAACCGGCGAATGACCATCATATGTTTTGATGTGGAGGTGCCAGTGTTGGACTAGGGTGGGCAAGGTCAGAAGTCGCATAACACCAGGTTATATAGTCCAACAGGTTTCTTTGAAATCATAAGCTTTTGGAGTGCTGCCCCTTCATCAGGTGAGGTGAAGTGAAGAAAAGCATACAGGCATGGAACAGCCAATATACCAACATTTTCGTGCACAAGTTTGAGCAAGACTTCTTTGTTAAGCAGGACCTCCAACCAACGCTATGCACCAGATACATTGACATTTTCTTCCTCTGGACTTGTGGATACAATGATATCAAAGTTTCATCCCACCATCAGGCTTACCGTGGACTGCTCTTCAGAATCAGTCTCATTCTTGGACATGCATCTCCATCAAGGGCAGACACCTCAGTACCTCTGCCTACCACAAGCCCAAGGATAACCTCACGATGCTGCACTTCTCTAGCTTCCACCGTAAACATGTTAAAGAAACCATCCCCTACGGACGAGCCCTGCACATACACAGGCTCTGCTCAGATGAGGAGGAACATGACGGATACCTAAAATGCTGAAAGATGCCCTCATACGAACGGGATATGATGCTTAACACTTCTGATCGCCAGTTCCAGCCTGCCACAGTGGAAAAACTGCAACAACCTCCTCAGAAGACAGACACAGGACATGATGTCTGAAAGAATACCCTTCGTCGTCCAGTACTTCCCCGGAGCAGAGAGACTACGCCATGTTGTTTGCAGCCTTCAACATGTCATCAATGACGATGAGCATCTCGCCAAGATCTTCCCTACACCTCCACTTCTTACCTTCAAACAATCACCAAACCTTAAACAGACCATTGTTCGCAGCAAACTGCCCAGCCTTCAGGACAACATCGACCACAACACCATAAAACCTTGCCATGGCAACCTCTGCAGGGCGTCAGATCATTGACATGGACACTACCATCACACCACCCACCATGTACACGGCAGATAGTCATGACTTGGCCAATGTTGTCTACCTCATATGGTGCAGGCAAGGATGCCTCGAACATGGTATATTGGTGAGACCGTGCAGATGCTACAACAATGGATGAATTGCCACCGTGCCAGACAGGAATATTCCCTCCCAGTCAGGGAAGACTGCAGCGGTCAAGGACATTCAGCCTCCAATCTTCAGGTAAGCGTCCTCCAAGGCGGCCTTTGAGATGCATAACAACGCAGAATCACCGAGCAGAGACTGATAGTCAAGCTCTGTACTCATGAAGATGTTCTGTACTCATGAAGATGGCCTCAACCATGATCTTGGGTTCATGTCACACTACAGGTGGCCCACCATACTGTTCTGTATCTGTAAAATCTTCCTTACTCTCCTGTTTTAATGCCATCACCTTGATAAATTGTTATGATCTCTCCACCTTAATTACTTTGTACAGTTTTGGATTACTTGTTACTTTGGTTAGACCCTCGACATGCGACTCTTCTATCTGTCATGTTATCCCAGCTGTTTGGTTTGTCTCCAACCCCACCTTATTTTTAAATTTTTGTAATTATCTCTCTGCCTCAAATAATTGGATTATAGTCATCCCCTTCACTTACCACGACCTTTTTGATCTCTCTGCCTATAAATTCTGTGCCTGTATGCTGTTCTTCACTCTACCTGACAAAGGGGTAATGCTCCAAAAGGTTGTGATTTCAAATAAACCTATTGGACTATAACCTGGTGTCGTGTGACTTCTGACCTTATCATCTGTTTTGTTCAGTTGAAACAGGCTCAGTTTATGCGCATGTTCTTTCTTCAAAGTCCTGTATATTGATACCTGTAACCCAGGTGCAACTGCACCACACTGCGAGCCTAACTTTAATTGGTTGTCAGCATATTTATTTGCACACTGGGGATTATTTAGTGTTAGGGACACATTCATAATTCTGCATTATGAGAATTGGAAAATGGAAGGTTTTGACAATTCTGGGTCGCAAAGGGTTTACCATGTGATTTCCTGGAATTAAAAAGTCAAAAGGTCATAGAGAACCGGGAACTGCCTGCTATCTACAAACATCAATGACATTGTGAAAAATACAAGCTGAAGCTTTTAAGTGGGTGGTAAAAGATGGGTTTTACTGCTTTAATTGTTGGACAAACAGTGTTGGAAAAACCGTAAGGATCTGTGCTGATCATGGCCTAGCAGCAGCCTCTGAACTGAATTGCTATGGTTTTTACAATTCATATTTAGATGTGGCTGGTGCTAGATGGGTTTGCAAGGAAAAAGAGCTCTCCCTCTCCCTCCTCTCTCCAATAAAATATCTGTGATTCAGAAATTTTAAAATATCAGGATTCTTGACTGTTTCCTGGCTAAATCCGATATATGACTAAAGATTTTCTATTGCTCTGCAACCAATATCTCTGTAGAGTTGTGTCAATCTTAATAATGCTCTAAGATTGTTATATTAAACTTCCTTAATGGCCTAGTGGATAAAGACACTGCCTGCTGCAACACTGAGTCACATGCAGCACATCCTGGTTTTTTTGCTGGTGACACCGATAGAAACACGACAGTATCTTTTGGGACAGAGAGAAGAAATTCCATCCACTATTCAACTGCTGGATAGTGTTGTGTGAGATCAGTGTTGTTATGGACCAGACCAGATCCTCTCAAAATATTTTAAGGAGGTAGCCTAGGCCCTAACTTTTTCTTATTTTAAAGGTGTGGGTGTGAAGTAGGTGTTCCAGGTATGTTGCAACTGGTCAAACCACTCGGCTTTAAGCAAAACAGAATTTATTTTTAAACACTACAGTTGAACCACAAACAAAAGAAAGTGGCATTTAGAATAACTTAACTATTGGAAAACTTAACCGACCCGATACAACAGCTTAACCAGCATAGCAACATGCCATAAACGCCCTCCTTGGCAAAAAGGTAAATACAAACAGATTCTTACAGGCAGGAGGGAACAACATCCAGAGAGATTTCATAGAAAGTCTGTTAGGAATCCTTTCCTGAAGCTTGCAGCCCTTCTGGTACTCAAAACATCTTGTAACTGCCACAGCCAAAAAAAACTAGAAAACCCTGAACTGGGAGAACTGGCAACTCCCCTTCCATTGTTTAAACTGTTTTAGCTTTCTGGCTGCCTAGACTCTTCAGAACCTCTACCTTTACATCCTCTCCAAAAAAAAGCCAGGAGAAAATAACCTTTTTACTGTGACAGCATTGTCACACTATTGTAGTGCAGTCACTTGAGATTGCAGAGGGCTGCTACTCCCACACAACTTCAATTCAGTAGGACAGAACCTTTAGAAAGCCAGTAGAGTGCTGGATTGTACAACATTCAGGAAGGTCTAAGTTTGGATGGTGCTGCTTTTGTACCTTGATGGTGGCAAAAATTCCAGCGCACTGTAGGTATGTCAGAGGCAGCTGAATCGTGCTAACGTATTTGCTTGTCATCGCATTAGCTAACTCCAGTAAACTGTTATTTTTTCTGTGTAAGGTCGTGGCTTGGGAATCCACACACTGAGCAACAAATTGGAATCAGTGGGAAATCCTGCCAGTAATCTCGCTACTGTGGCCATTCTTCCTGTTTCTGAGGATGTTCCCATTACTGCCTTCACTCTGGAACTCCGACATGCCCTCAGTGCCATAGGTAAAGAGCAACTTCAATAATCCTCTCATCTATAAGGCTTATACTGTACACAGTGCAATGCCTAGATCTATCTACAGTTTATACACGATATCCACATTGTATGTGTTGTGTCTACGTGTAAACAGTGTACACCTGTAGTCATTTACTTAATTCTCACACTGAGCAGGTGCCATCATTAGATCAACAGTATTTCTTGACCAGAGATTTTTTTTGTGAAAATATTCAAACACTTTTACACTGAGACTAATAACAATATAGTTCACTTAGTAGAAGATATCAATGGAAGAAATGAAGATGGATGAGAGTGGGGAGCCGAAAGATTAAGCTGCGGTCAAGGTTGGGATTGTAGGCTCACAGGCTGCTTTTAATTTCAATTTTATATGTGTATTTGCTATCTTTTGTATGGTATGTGAGCACACTGATATGTTCATAAATGTACAGACATTCAGAGAAGAAAGATAGAACCTAGACAAAATGGCAAATAAGTGCAGTGCTAACTGCAGGTGAGACTTTTCACCAGTTACTAAACATGTCAAGTTACTATGTATCCTGAAGTTTAAGTCTAGAATTCAGGGTCTTGTGCTACTGCAGCTCTTTAACAGATTGAATTGCCTTGCTTCTTCCTGTTCTTGTTGTGCTGTCTGCCCTGAACTTGCCAGTAATACACTCCACTCTGATAAGGGACCAGTCTTCTGGGTTCTCTGGTTACAAGAAGCAGTGGTAGCATGTGGAGTAATTAGTGAGCATTAAAATCCAATTCTCTGCCACAGTAGCCAGGACGGGATCTTGTTACCACTGTCTCTCTCGGGCAGTTAGGAATGGGCAATAAATATTGGCCTAGCCAGCAAAGACCACAGAAAGATAATAAAAAAAGAGGTGACCTTATTTGTGAATATGTTGAACGTGCATTTTCAGGTACGGACAGATCTGTCATGTTTGTTTTCACTGTTTTCATCCTGGTGTACAGAACTGTAAATGTATTTCACTTGATCTTGTTTTTCATATATGTATCAAAATATTTGGACAGCTTTCCAGTTTTCTTCACATAATACAATGGTAATTTGAGCAGGAAGATTTCACTTAAGGTTGCCATTTGTTAAATGGAAGTAAGCGTGGATTAATCGACACTTTATGCTTTGGTAACTAAGACACAGTAGTGGGCCTGATGGGTACAAATATTGTCTGAAATAGCACTGCCCAATTCAGCTGAGTCACTCCAGTGATGAGCCGCCTCTGACATGACTGACCAGACAGCCTCCTGTGCAGTAAACATTCCATGATTCTAGATTGTGTAACCCTGAGTTGTAGCACTAACCCATGCCAAACCCAAAGACCAGGAAGTCTCAAGTTTTAACACTAATTCATTTGGACCAGCAGACCCTCAGATGAAAATTGACCTCTGTGGAGATTGCTGATCTCAACCACAGCAACAGTTGATATGCTAGTTGATTCCAGTTAGAATACTTTTATATACATAGACATACAGATATAAAAGTGCTTGTTGATGTCAAGGAAGCACAAGACCCTCCTGAATCAGACCACACTATCGCTAATACTGCCTCTCTCCATTTCTCGAACATTGACCTTCTCTGAACTTGCTTCATCTTATCACTGAAATTCTCATTCATGCCTTTTTTTGGGTTCCAGATTTAACTATTTCAATACATTTCCAGTCTCCTCCCAGCATATCCTCCATAAGCTTGAACTCCTCAAAGAAATCAAATCCTATTCACCTTTCGCTCCGATACCCACTGACTTACATTGGCTCCAATTTAAGTCGCCCTTGGTACTTAATCATTTTTTTAAATCATCTGCGTTTTCAATTGTCTTCACGTCCGCTCCATCCACCCAAATAAAAATCTTTGTAATCTCATGTAAGACCCACAGCCCTTTGGACTCCGATAACTTTGGATGTTGAGCATCTCCATTGTTGATGATCGTTCACTCAGGCTGCTGAGATGCCAGGCTCTGGAACTGCGATAATGTTCCTGTGAAACCCCTTGTGAAATTTTGCTGAGGTAGCAAAAGGAATGTGCGCTCATGAAACACAACCACAGCATGGGACCATGCTAGAGAATTGTTCTACTGCTATCTCTGCCAGTATTCATTATTCTTCCCATCCTATTGTCTGTTCTGGTTCACTTGTCTCCCTCCCTCACACATGATCTGTTTGTCCTGTTTGTTGTTCGATGTGGTTGCTACTAGCTAGCCACCAGTTATTGCCAATGTTTAGTTACCTGAAGGGTAGTTTAGAATTGCTGTGGGTCTGGAGTCACATTTAGTCCAGACCAGGGTAATGGTGAAGATTTCCTTCCCTAAAGGGCATCTGTGAACCAGATGGGTTTGTACAACAACCAACAGTGGTTATGCGATTGCCACGAAACTGGTTTCCAAGCCCAGATTTTTGTTGAAATAAAAGTTCGCCATCTGATTCAAACTCGTGTTTCCAGAACATTTGCCTGAGGCTGTAGATTGCTGTGTCCAGTGATGTTACCACCACCACCTCATAACCAAAC
Source organism: Rhincodon typus (assembly GCF_021869965.1). Classification (NCBI taxonomy): domain Eukaryota; kingdom Metazoa; phylum Chordata; class Chondrichthyes; order Orectolobiformes; family Rhincodontidae; genus Rhincodon; species Rhincodon typus. The sequence continues at coordinate 5,367,381 of NC_063359.1, forward strand.
ATTCTTCCATTGATCATCTTATTCTGAAGAAGATCCACTGGACTTCAGCAATGTTAACTCTGCTTTCTCTCTGCTGAGTTTCCCAGCAATTTCTGTTTTTGTTTCTGATTTCCAGCATGCGCAGTTCTTTGGCTTTTCTGTTCTTCCATTGATGTCGATAATTTGTCAAAAACTTGGTGCGATCATGAGACCTTTCATTCCAATGACATTGACCCATCAGTTGACTCTGTGATAATCTTCCATCATCACTGTATGGTGCATCAAACCTGCAAAATAAGTTGTTTTGGCTGGAATAACTCCACTAAGGTTATTAGATTGGAAAGATCTTGGATCCTGGGCATTGTTGTCAGCAAATGTCTACATTTCAAAGGTCTTGACAAGAGCACAGTGTATTTGTCAAGTGGGCTGCAGTGGTGGAAGGAGAGTGTGGTTAATTCCCTGGACAACTCTTATCCAGGCCCTCCCATTCCAGCACAATATTGAATCAAGGTGAGAGACTTGTGCAAGGCAGTAGCATCATGTAATTGCATTGAATTTACGCCATTCAGCCCAAATGTCCTTGAGTGTGTGCCCTTCAGGAAATACAAGAATACGGAATAGGTTAATGTCAGGACATTTTAAGAGTTTCCATTGTGCTGTTGTATATGACATAGAATGTCCTGTTGACATTGAGGGAGAGGAACTAAAGGTTGACCTCTTCAAAGCAAGGAAGGCTAAGGAGTGACTTGAATAATTGAGCAAGAAAAATGTTTCTCTTTTACTCCATGAGTTATGATGATCTGGAATGATGTACCTGGAAGGATGGTGCAAGCAGGTTTGAATATTATTATTATTCAAAAGGAATTGGAAGACCACTTGAAACTGAAATTATTTCCGGGCTGTGAGAAAGAGCAGAGGAGTGGAACTAATTGAATGGGTCTCTCAGAGAGAAGGAGAGACCGAGTGAAGTCACAATGGCCCAAAAGGCCTAGTGCTGTATAATCCTACGATGTTATGCAACAGAACATTCACATCTCTAGATAAGATTCTATTACAGCCATTACCTACGTCCCAACAGTGGCTTTCACCAAGAAATAATTATTTGCTTATCCATAAACTTCATGTCTGCAATAAATAATAGTGCAGAAGAAGCTGAAAGCCACAAAGGCAATTTAATTTACAGTTATTATAGTTATTATTGTTGTCCTGAGAAGAAATTGTCATTAAAATTGGCCTTGTATTCCCAGTGCTTGTTTATTGCTTTATGTACAATGGTACCATTAATAATCAGGCAGCTGAGCTGACCTACTGGTGTGTGGAAATTATTTTGGAGTGTTAGGAGCTGGGGTGATTGATGATAGTCATCAGTGTTTTCAATTTCAGCTGGAGTGTAATGACATTATCACCAATCGATGCACGCAACTAACACGTTTCTGAAATTTTTGTTTTGATTTTCATTATCTTTGCCCAGTTTCTCCTGCTTTTAGCAGCAGGATGGAATCACTTGGCATTTCAACAACCATCTCTTTTTACATGGTGCATTATGGAGTGATTGCTTATCTTTTATATTACCAGTTGTCATAGAGTCATTCAGCATGGAAATAGACCTTTCGGTCCAACCAGTCCAAGCCGAACATAATCCCAAACTAAACTAATCCAAACTGCCTGTTCCTGGCCCATACCCCTCAACCTTTCCTATTCATGTCTACCATCGTCTCCTCAAGACACAGCCATGGCTACTTGTTAAATAGGAAGTAGATGGTGACTTGGAAGCTCAGAGGGCAGTCGGCTGTGGGAAACGTCAGTGAAAATGAAAGAGGAGTGGAACCACAAAGTGGTGGGGGGTGGGGATACCAACACTGATACAGGGAAAGAAGGAAAAAAACTGAGTGGAGTTAGTGGGGACAGCAAGTTGGTGATATGAAAATGGGCAGTAGAAGCAGAAGGTATCTGATAGGAGCGGGGATTGGTGAGTGCTTGGCACCATCTCAGTTGAATTTGATCCTGTCCTCAAACAATGGACACAGGTGAACATGAGTCGATTGTGTAGTGGCCAAACCTTTTGAAGGGCTGTGGTCACTTGAAAGGGGCCTGATGCCTTCTCAGTGAAATTTAGTTCAAACTGATAATGGTCTCTGAAATCTTACTGGTCAGGACAGCTGTGTTGTATGACAGCATGTATGTCCATATGAATTATGGGCTCTTGTGGCGCAGGGGTGGTATCCCTACCTCTGGACCGGAAGGCTTGTGTTCAGTCCTACGTTCTCTCGTGGTGTGTTATAACATCTCTGATTTTTTTTTAAAATTCTGTGAATCAGCGAGGGGTTCTTTTTGTGTAGTGGTAGTATCTCTACCTCTGAGCTTGGTGGCCTGAGTTCAAGGTCCACCTGCTCCAGAGGGGTGTAATATCATCCCTAAACATGTTGATTAGAAAATATCTAAAACAGTTTGAGGCTCCCAATGATCGCTGTAAATAACATTGTTGCATGCAGCGGTGAAGTGTTAATTTTGTGGCTTTTATTATTATGCATGATAGCATGTGTGTACATGGCTGAGAAAATTAGGAATTGAAAATTGAATCAGGATTTGCTGTATTCAGGGCTGTTGCACTAAATTGGATTACTGTGATTACAGATTTTATATAGAAATACAATTGCCTTTTCACTTCCAACCAGCTGCTAAAGTAAATAAGATCGTCTAGGTAGTGTGTAACAGTAAATCATTCAGTACTAACCCTGGTCTAATTCCTTATTCAAAGCTAGGTTTTCATAGAATGCCTACAGCCTTTCGGTCTATTGAGTCTACACCAACCCTCCAAATAGCATCCTACCCAGACCCTGTAACCCCTACATTTCCATGGTTGATCCACCTAGCCTGCACATCCTTGGACTGTGGGAGAAAACCGGGGCACCCGGCGGAAACCAACACAGATACTGGGAGAATGTGCAAACTTCACATAGACTAAGGGTGGAATTGAACCCAGGCCCCTGGTGCCGTGAGGCACTGTAACCACTGAGCCACTGTGCTGCCCCAAACTATAATGTCACAACTTTCTATACTGCTAACTAAAATGTTATGTTCTTTGTAAATTATTTACCTCTTCAGTACAATACAATTTAATGGTATAGACACTTGGTTTTCGTTGAAAGGCAGAAAAGTGCGCAAGATTTGGGTAGCACGATGGCTCAGTGGTTAGCACTACTGCTTCCCACGTGCTAGGGACCCGGGTTCGATTCCACCCTCAGGCAACTGTCTGTGTGGAGTTTGCACATTCTCCCTGTGTCTGCTTGGGTTTCGTCCGGGTGCACTGGTTTCCTCATACAGTCCAAAGAGGTGCAGGTTAGGTGGATCGGCCATGCTAAATTGCCCTACGTGGGTTAGCCATTGGAAATGCAGGGTTACAGGGATAGGGTAGGGAGATGGATCTGAGTGGGATGCACTTTGGAGGATTGTTGTAGACTGAATGGGTCAAATGGCCTCTTACAGCAGGAAAGGGCTTCTATGATTTATGATTGGTTAGTTGACAGCAACAAATACAATTCCATTGCCACATTAGATCTGTTGCTACATTTCTCCTTTCCTGCATTATCAAAATTAGGCTGGAGTAAACCTCAGATCTTTTATTGTTCCCTTGTGCATTAATCATCCACATACAGTTTAATGGGCTTTATCCATTGCCTTCTGCTTTGGAGGACCATCTTGTAAGTACAACATTGTGCTTATTTAAGTTTCGAAATAGCACAGTCTCTGCTAAACTCATAAGGGATTGTTCCATATCCCTATCTCCCTCAGGCACTCCCTCATTCGTCTTCTCTCTTTCTCCCCCTCTCCTTCCCCAAAGGCATTAATGACACAGTGTTGTTAAATCTCATTTAACTCGACAAGAGTTTATTTTTGCTACTCTGGACTTGAAATTTCCTCTTGAATTGCTCTCATATAGATTGCCTCAAAGACTGCTCCTGTATCTGGTTCATTACTGTCTTGTCCTGAGTCCACATTCCCCAGGACTCCAGAAACTACACTCAGATCTTACTCTCAGACACAAAAACAGACAGTGGCATGGGAAGCCCAACTTCAAAGTGACCCCAAAAGTGAATTCTTTAGGATTAGAACAGAGTAAGGCTTATTACTGCATTCAAAGCCCAGGGAAGTGATTTGTGACATGACATAGATTTGCACAACCCTGTAAAGAGACTGTTGTGGTGCAGTGTAGTGTCCCTGCTGCTGGGCTAATAGTTCCCTGGTTCACATCTCACCTGCTCCAGAGGAATGTAACAGTATCTCTGAACAGATTGATTGCAAAATATCTCTCAGCCCTGTATAAAAGAAAGAAAGCAAGCAGAAAAGTCACAAATTGATTAAAATCGAAGGTATTAGAATTTGTTCACCTGCATTAGAAAGTCCATTAAGTCAACGCATAGTTGAGGTTCTTCCAGCTGGCTGTATGCAGACATCACATTCATAGGAGCTCAAATGCAGTCAAATTGCTGATAGTGCATTAGCTGAGAATTCGTTTACAAGTGAAAAGCAGGTTTCTTTTCAGTAATCAGACTTTTGAGAGGTATTGAGATCAGAGACAGGCATTTAGCTAAGCCTGACGACTTTTCTTTTTGTCTGTATATTTTGTCTGTTCATGGGATTTGAGTGTCGCTGGCCCATCTAGCATTGTTATTGGGGATAGAGCAGTTGAAAGTCAACCACATTGTTGTGGGCCTGGTATCACACTTAAAGATGGGTAAAGATCAGAATAAAGATAACAGTTTCCTTCCCTAAAGGGCATCAGTGAACCTAGTGAAAAATCCTCAAATATTGTCATGAAGTCAAATAAAACACGATGAATTTGACATAAATATATTTCATTTTTGATGCAGTGACTAATCAGAAAACAAAGTTGTTTGTCCCATTGACACGACTCACATGATCTTTTTGATATTTTAGAACTTTATTTCTGTTCTGTAAGATAAGCTGCCCTTAGTTCTGTGAGAATTAAATACCATGATAAGTAAGAAGCTAAAGAAAAGCATTTGCCTTTAAATGTTTTTTTTTGTGCTTTATTCTACTGTCAACTGATATTTTCTTTGAATTCGAACGTGGAATTTGGGTGACACTGATGAGGTTGCATTTAATACTTGAAGTTATGTTTGTCTTTTCCCTCAAACCACTGCATTCCTCTCACTAATGGTTCTTTTGCAGCAGTAAATTTGATCAGAAATTTCAGGATATTGATTCAAAACGACAACATATAGCCAAGTCAGGATTATATTGTGATTTTTGGGGTGATAGTTAGTGATGGAGGACTAGTTAAAATAATCATGATGTGATGTTGCACTGCCCTACGTAGATTCCTGCACATCTGAGTTTATGCCTTTTGGTAATGATGTTAATTTCAACTCGGACTGATCCTCGTTTAGTGACGGTTTCGTGACCTCTGCTCAACCAAGTCAGGTGACAACAGCAGCCATTTCAGGTCAGCATCTATCCTTTTTAAAACTATCTTTAGTTCATGAGCACTCCGTGAGACTAAAATCAAATGAGGGAAGTCAAACGCTGATCACCCATGTTTGCTGTTATTGTAACAAATTAGATCAAAAGAAGCACTCAGCCTGAACCCAGTTACGCACTTAAATTGACAGCTAATATGACTAATGTGGTCCAATTAAAAGGACCGTATGCAGCATTTTTGGCGCACAAGTAGATGTGAATGCCAGAATATTGTCAATCTTTAGTTACTAATAAACCCAAAACTACCTGTCTCTGCCGCCGTTCGCACCGGCGCTGGCTGGGCGCCGCCGTTCGCACTGGCACTGCCTGTCTTGGCCGTTTGCACCGGCCGTGTCAGAGAGGTAGAAGAATCATATTGGAGTTGAAACATTTAACCGTGTTTCTCTCTCTACAGATACTTCCAGACCTACTGAGTTTCTCCAGCATTCCTTCTGTTTGTACTTAGAACTTGACCGTGGGGATTGGGAGAATTGTAGTACAATGATAATATTCTTGACACTCTGGAGACGTGAGTTAAAATCTCAAACAGCAGCTGAGTGAATTTAAATTGTCAATGTCAATGAATTCAATTCAGAAGAAAAGGCTGGTCTCAGCAATGCGCATGAAACTGCTAGCTTGACACACAAACTCACCTGGTTTCCCCACTATCTGTCGGGGAAGGAAATCTGACCTTACACATCTTGGCCTGCTTGTGATTCCATAGAGTCATGGAGTCATACAGCACAGAAACAGACCTTTCAGTTCAACCAATCCATGCCAATGATAATCCCAAACTAAACTAGTCCCACCTGCCTGCGCTTGGCCAATATCCCTCCAAACCTTTCCTACTCATGTACTTACCTGAATGTCTTTTAAATGTTGTAACTGTAGCTGCATCCATTACTTCCTCTGGAAGTTCATTCCATACATAAACCACTCTTGTGTTTTAAAAAAAAATTGCCCCTCAGGCCTTTTTTTTGTCTTTCTCCTCTCGCCTTAAAAATATGCCCCTAGTCTTGGAAACCCCTCTTTGTAGGGAAGAGACACCTGCCATTCACCTTATCCAGTGAAAATGGTCCCAGCCTATCCAGCCTCTCCTTATAACTCAAACACTCAATTCCCAGCAGCACTCCAAGTCCACAGCAGTGTAGTGTAGATCCCTCTTAACTTTCCTTTTGTGATGGCAGTAATCCTCCCAGTTGATTCCAAGAAGGTGACTCACCATCGACCTTTAGAGGACAATGGGCAGTAGACATGATATTTGCCAGCAAAGCCTGCATTCTCTGAATGAATTATTTTCAAAGGTTGCTGATGATGTGAATAAGTATTTTGACAAACAACTTGAGATAAGGTAGTTTGCTGCTGCATGTTGTTTAATGTGGAAACTATTGAATTGGAGTATATGCTCAGTGGGTGAAGGGTGTGGATGAAAAGAGGCTCGAAGTACAGAATTCGTTGAGGGTTCATGTATAGATTAATTAGGCAATAATAAAGACTGGTGACGTTTTGAGTTTTATTAGTAGAAGTGTACAGTAAGAGAGGTAAGAGCAAAGGGATTGACTACTGAATGCAGTGGAACATATCAAGGCTGTGAAAATTGCCATATCCTGTCTTTAATTTTGGTTACCTTAGTCAAGCAGAATTGTAGACTTTTGCTTTTGTTCGGTCAAAAGTTTTGGCATTGGAATAACACTCAAAAAAAAATGCTTAGAAACTGCAGTAGGTCATTTGGACCTCTAAGCATGCCTCAGCAATCAATAAGATTATAGCTGATCTATTTCAGCTCCACCTTTTTTGCATTATCCTCATATCCCTTGGTAGAAGAAAATCCATAGATCTCTGCCTTGAACATAGTCAGCAACTGAACATCCAAAACTATATGGATTATAGAATTTCAAAGATTGATCAACCTTGAAGTAAAGCCTTGTAGGAAAGATGATGGTCTTACCCTTCTTAGTCTTATCACTAGCCTACTGACCCAGGTAACATTCTGGAAACAAAGGATCAAATCCTGCCATGGCTGATGATGGAATTTGAATTCAATAAAAATCTGGAATTAAGAGTCTAATGATGACCATGAAACTTCCTTGACAGTTAGACAACCCTATTTGGTTCACTGATGCCCTTCAGGAAGGAAACTACCATCCTTACCTGATCTGGCCAAATGCAACTGCAGACCCACAGCAATGTGGTTGATTCTTAACTTCCCTCTGAGCAATTAGGGAAGGGCAATAAATGCTGGCCTAGCCAGTGATGCCCACATTCAAAGAATTAATCAATAAATCATTTCAAATCAGTCCAAAGTGGCCAACCCCTTATTTTGGGGACTGTATTCTCAGTTCCCCAGCTAGGGGTAACATTCTCACAGCATCATTTGCATTGCATATACTTTGCATTTCAATGAGATCATCTCAGCCTTCAGATAATCTGGGCCTAGTCTACTCAGTCTTTGTCAGTAGGACAATATCCTTATGCTAGGAATCATTCTAGGGAACCTTTGAACCCTCGAGGGCAAATGTGGCTTTCCTCCGGTAAGGAGACCAAACTTACATATTGTAGATAACAAGGTGTAGAGCTGGATGAACACAGCAGGCCAAGCAGCATCAGAGGAGCAGGAAAGCTAACGTTTCGGGCCTAGACTCTTCTTCAGAAAATGTGCATATTGTACTCTGGTTAAGGCCCCATCACTTTAAAACCCATCATCTATATGTAATTGTTAAGACTCTTTCACTGTTGTACTTCAATCCTATATGGTATCTTTCAGATAGATACTGTTTGCTTTCCTAATTGTTTGCTGTACCTGCATGGAAGGTTTTTAAAACCCACTGAAGATAAACAAAGCCATAACTTCCCCACGTATTTGGTAACGTGTAAGGCAGGTTGCTAAATGTACAGGGCCTGTTGAACTGAGACAGGTACAACGGAGCTATATTTAAACAGCTCAATGGCTGGTTAATATGTCTTGCATCTGAGTTTTTACTCTGTTGCTTTTGGAATGTACTCATGTTCCAGCAATTTAAAGGGATTGAATGAAAGGATTCAGTAAGTAAATGAATATTCCATATTTAAGTAATTGAAATGGGGAGATTATGAAATAATTTGTCCCTATTTTGTGTCAAAATCAGAATGGCACGTTATCATTTCGTTGAAAATGATTTTGAATATCAGCATCTATGTGATCTGTTTTGTTTGTTTTTTATTGCACTTGCTTGTTTTTAAATTGTGCTTAATTACACCTTGTGAGCAGATATTAAAAGTTGCAATCAAGAGTTAATTAAAATTAGTTTGGCAATCAGTGTGATCATTCGGGAAGTGTCTGTCCTACGTGAAGAGATGAGCAGTATTAGCAATGTCTTGAACCATAGGAATGATCTATTATTGCTGATAGAGACTGTGCTTTTATTCATTTGACCATTTGCATCTGGACTTGCAGCTCTGTTTTTGAGAGTTGGTATTTCCAAATTTGTCTTTTCCAGCCAATATTTCCACCTTTTGTGGGAGAATGCTGTAGCCTATGATCATAGAGTTATAGAGCTGTATAATATAGAAATAGACCCTTCAGCTGACTGAAATCAGGTTAGAGAGTAAAATGTTTTTGTGGCTTTACCTCCCTTGGTCAACAGTGACATTCCAGGCTTACAATTTAAGGCTAATTATTTTGGTAATGGATTAAGGGAGATTATATTGCAGTGACAATGCTGGTTTTGTAATCTGCAGTTTGAAGGCTGTATTGTGTGCAATGACTCAGCTTCTATAACTGAGAGAAGGATAAATGCAATGTGTAAAAGTACCTACATCAGTCCTCAGGCAAGACTCCATCCCCCACCCCACCCCACCCTAGAGTGATGCTTTCCTTTATCATTATTGTGATCTTTAATTTGATAGCAGCAATGTATTGTTTAGAGTCTGAGTTGGTCAGCACAGAAACAGACCCTTCGATTCAATTCATCCACGCTGATCAGATATCCTAAATTAATCTCGTCCCATTTGGCACATATCCCTCTAAACCTTTTCTATTCATATGCCTATCTAGACGCCTTTTAAATGTTATAATTCTATCAGCCTCCACCACTTCCTCTGGCAGCTCATTCCATACATGTGCCACCCTCTGCATGAAAAAGTTGCCCCTTAAGTCCCTTCTTGTATCTTTTTCCTCTCACCTTAAACCTATGCCCTCTAGTTTTGGATTCCCTTACCCTGGAGAAAAGACTTTGGCTATTCACCCTATTCATGCCCTTCATGATTTTAGAAGCCTCTATAAGGTCAGCCTCCGCTCCAGAGAAAATAGCCCCAGCCTATTCAGCCTCTTCCCTCTAGTTCAAACCTTCAACATCCTTGTAAATCTTTTCTGCATCCTTTCAAGTTTCACAACATCTTTCCTATAGCAGGGACTATGAATGCACTATGAATTGAATGCAGTATTCCAAAAGTAGCCTAACCAATGTCCTGGACAGCCACAACATGACGACCTAACTCCTATATTCAAGGCACTGACAAATAAAGACACATGTATCAAATGCCTTATTCACTATACTGTCTACCTGAGACTCCAGCTTTAAGGAACTATGCACCTGTACCCCAAGGCCTCTTTGCTCAGCAACACTCCCTAGGACCCTACCATGAAGTGTTTCTGTCCTGCCCTGATTTGCCTTACCAAAATGCAGCTCTGAGGTAATCTTCTTCACTGTCTTCTACACCGCCAATTTTGGTGTCATCTGCAAACTTACTAACCATTCCTCCTATATTCACATCCAGATCATTTATATAAATGACAAAAAGTAGTGGACCAGCACCAATCCTTGTGGCACAATGCTGGCCGCAGGCCTCCAGTCTGAAAAACAACTCTCCACCATCACCATCTGTCTCCCACCTTCAAGCCAGTTTTGTATCCAAATGGCTAGCTCTCCCTGTATTCCATGTGATCTAACCTTGCTAACCAGTCTACCATGTGGAACTTTATTGAATGCCTTGCAATTAGAACCAAATTGCAAGTGGCTCCTTCATTATGAATGCATTCCTTTCCCAGACCACAGTGCATATCATCCAGCTGACTGCAACAAGGAGCTATTTTAAGAAATTTCTCCCTCCACCCCCGCTGACGTTTCTGATTTGGTACGTGAGGACCCCATGAGAAGGAATAACCTCTATTAATTCTACCCATGAGGCACCTGCAACCCAAAACGGCAACTGTGCTGTTACTAATCACAATGGGGACCACGATTCCATATGCCCCATTATGTTTCCTTTTGATGTATTTGATGGCATCTGCATTATTCTGTGATGTACTTTATTGTAATGTATTTCTCGCTATCAAGATGTATGCATGCTGTTTTTCTATCACGTATAGTACTTTGCGTATGACTGTTAAATTATCCGGACCTTTGTATTGCAGGCCTGATATGTATGCTTAATGCAGATTTATCTCCTTTCCAATAATATAGCATTTCACCAGGTGAATGAAAAAATGTCTCCTCTTAGCTCATTGATTCTTTTCAGAACTTACAGATCCACCGTGTTTTAAATTTTGGGGTTTATGCTTCCTAAGCAAGGAAATCCCTTTCATATTTTTGTTTGCTTCCTGACATCAATCCTAATTTGATTGTTTTCGGTTTTGACTCTGTGGCTCCCATCATCATGATTGAGTTTGAAATAGCCAGGATTATCAGTACTGTTACAGCCTTGTTCCTGTGTAATTCCTGGGCAAAAGATCAATAGTTTGTGAGCTGGTATATCTAGGCATTGATCAGTGAAGGGTTTTGCCTGCTGGTAGTTAACTCACATTCCTGAACAAAAATAACTCCTTGTCTCCATCTGTGATATATTTAGCCCTAATTCATAGAATCATAAAACACAGGAGACTTTTCCACCTAACGGATCTGAACTGTTCTTTAAAGGAACCATCCACTTACAGTTGTTCCCTTGCACTTTGCCTGTGGCCCTGAAATCATCTCCTTTTCAAGTAATTGTATGCAATTGTTATTCAATTTACTTCAATCGCCCTCTCAGGAAGTTGATTCCAGATGATAACTTGCTGAGTAAGAAAACATTTATTTCTTTTGGGTGTAGACCCGCTGTGTAGCTCCAAAGGATTTTTATTTCAAAGCCATAATTTTAAACACCCTGTTAAACCTCCTTGCTGTAAGCAGAAGAATTGAAACTTCTGTAGTCTTTCCACACGACTGAACTCTCTCTCAAGCTTGCTATCGGTAATTAATGTTTAATTTCCATTCTTTTCCTGACTTGTTTGTCAAAGTTTGTACCCACTATCACTAGTTATCTGAGGTCTTGTCACTCCCTTCACCACACCATCTACTCTCCAGAGAAATCTACAGAGGAGGGTAATTACCTCGTTTACACCAGAGTCTCTGTTGAACTGTGTAACTGGGTTTTCCTCATCTTTCCGGTTTTGGAGGATGTTAGGTGTAGAAATGTAGAACATTGGCTCGTGTTTGCTTAATGGCTCAACTCTGATGGAACTCCTAGCATAAATCTTGTCCTCACCACTCTTTCCCATGACCTTTTCGACTGATCTACTGTTCCAGTTTGCTGTAAACTACTTGCATTGTGCTAATTTGTAAAACAGTAGAATACATTCATTTCTTCACCTATTTCTTTTCCCCTTTCTATAGGAAAGTACTTCATCGCTGATCTGTGCTCTTCCACCCTCGCCCACTAAACTAGCCAGCCAATCACTCTCTAGTTTTCTTTCCAGCTTTAGAATATAGAATCAACTTTTCACCATACTCATGTTGAGTAGGTGACAAAGTTTACAAGTTGCCATTCGTAATGCCATCTTAGGTACAAAGGTTCCTAGGTACAGGTTGTTGAGTACAAATTCTTAAGGGAAGCAAAACTACGTAAAGTCCAGCGTGACAGACCTTCAAAAGTATAAATCATAGTAATAAATGAGAAAAATAAATAAAATGTTTGCAATAACTGTCTTTCCATGATAGTATAACAATAATAAAAAAGAGCTTTTTAAAAAAGAGAATTTAAGACAAAGTCAATCTTAGCCCATTTCATGGTTCTGGGCTCGAGGATCTGAGCCCCCAACCTTGGAATCGTGGGCCGGACCCCCACGAAGCTGAAGAAAAAACCACATGGATTCACAGACTGATGCCGCCACTGAAAGGGGTCCTACACTGCTGGCAACAAGGATTCCCAAACCGGTTATTGGAATCCAGGGAATGGACCCAGCTCACTTTCAGCTGCCGCTGAATAGCCCTAGTCGAAGGACCCACCAGGATACAGCCATGAGGAACGACCGGATCCACACTGCATTCTCTACTGCAGCAACCTCTCGGAATCTCCTTCCTTACCCGAAGCTGCCAAAATAAGGCAAGATGAACTTGATGTTGGAAAATAAATTTCAAAAATGAGATTTTGATTGGGTACTAAGGAGGTAGAGTGGTTAGGAGGAATCCTCTTAAGTGTGGAAGTTCTGCGAGTTCATTGAGTATACCAGATTTGGAATGGAGAGACGGGGCATGGGAACATTGGCCAGGACCTTGAGCTTGTGGTTTTGTTTTAGTGATTACATTAACCTGTTCTATAAGGCAAAACAACACTGGTACAGGTTTCCCTGGGTCACTGGTGAAATGTTTAAGTTCCTCTTGACCCCTGTCACCATCACAGCTGCTGTGATGTGACTAGATCTACGTAACTATGGAGGGGGAGACTGGTGGCAGCATTGGCTTCATCAATGGCAAGGATACAATTTGTCGAAACATTTTATTTTCCTCCATTAGCGAATGAGAAATTGAGCCTTATTCAAAGTAAATGTTGCCAAAGAAATGCAATTATTGGGGAAATTCTGAACAAATCAACCCTGGAATAGCTGGAATGTAGCTTTCAAAGCTTAGATCCATTTGGGACGAGATCAGTTCAGGATCTGTGATGGAATTGTAGAGTGGGCCTGGTGTATGAAGGGGGTGATGGAAGGGGTGTTGTCAGTGTGTGTGTTGAGACAGTATAGGAAAGAGACTTCAAACTTGAAGCTCCAAGCCTGACTCCCTGATTGCAGAAGTATTGATTGAATTGGCTGTGGATAGAACTACCCCAAGACCATTTATTACAGTTTTAGCTAGTGCTGTCACAGCTCAGTGAGAAATGCACCCACCTACCTTGAAAATTAGCATCAACAAACCTAGTGGCCAAAATGAATGGCTAAGTCTGTTTGCAGCAGCCAGATTTGACAGATGTTACAAATAGGTATGACAGAAAAATCTTGCCTCTAATCCAGTATTTCTAAAACATTTATAGTTGGCCTGAGTACATGTTTAGACATCCTTTTAAAAACAAGTTTTTCCTTTTTGGTGGGCATTATTTGCATAGACAAGACTTTTAATCAGTCACTCTATGATATTGCATGTAATGATTTTGATATGTTCTCATGCATACCTTCAATGTTGCTGCTGCTTTCTCTGTTTCGGTGTCAGCCATATTACAATTAGGAATGTTCTCACCTTTGAGTCAGAAGGTTGTGGCTTCTAGCTCCAGTCCAGAAAATAGAGCATAAAAATCTAATGCACAAGCATGATACAGAGGGAACATGATGCTGTCTTTCGCGTCCCAATTCCCCGTTTTGGGATTTGATTCATTGATTTGATCTATTATTGTCACATTTATCTAGGTATAGCGAAAAGTTTTGTTTTATGTGCAGTACAAGCAGATTATACCATGCAAAATGCATTGGGGTAATAGATCAGGGTGAGGAATACAATGTTATGGCTGCAGCAAAAATGCACAAAGAGTGATGTTGATATTAAATTTGAAATTTGAGAGGTTCAGAAGTCTAATGACAGTGGGGAGGAAGCTGTTCTTGAATCTGTTGGTACGTGTGTTTAAGCTTTTGTACCTTCTGCCCGACGGAGGAGGTTGCAAGGGATTATTACTGGGGTGGGAGAGGTGTTTGATGTTATTGGCTGCCTTCCTGAGGCAGCGAGAAGTACAGATGGAGTCAATGGATGGAAGGTTGGCTGTACGATGGACTGGGCAGCGTAAAAGATCCCATGGTGCACTCTTGAAAACAAGCAGAGAAATTAGCTCTAGTGTCATGACTGGTATTAATCTCTCAACGTCACAAAAAGAGATTGTGTTCATTATCAAATTGCTGTTAGTGGAAACTTACTCTGCACAAATTGGCTGCTTTGTATTTGGAAACAGCAGAGACCACACTTTAAAAGTATTTCATTGGCTGTAAAGCACATTGGGCAGTCCTAAGGTTGTAAAAGGGAAGTATTTTTCCCTTCTGGTTTTCTCTCTATGCTAGTCAGTCTCGGTATCTGCTTCATTCTGCTTCCAGTGCCATGTAAGGAGATATTAGGCCAACAAAAGGGATAAGTTTTAAGAAATGCCTGCCTTGTTTGAGGGCTGTGGACATTGCTAGCAAAGCCAGTATTTATTGTCTGTTCCGAATTGTTTGTGATAATGTGAAGCTCCTTCTTCCACTGCTGTGCTGTAAGCAAACCTTCAATGCTGGTATTGAGTTTGTTACAGGATTTTGACCGAGCCACAGTGAAGGAATGGTCGTATAGTTCCAGTTTAGGATCGTGAGTGACTTTGAGGGGACCTTGTAGAATATTATTTAAATGTAGAGGGACTACAGAATGCTGAGATGCAGAGACCTTGAACTGAAACACAAAATGTAAGCATGCAGGTGTAACAAGTAATTAGAAAGGCTAGTGAAATGTTGGCCTTTTTTGCAAGTGGGGTGAAATATCAAAGTAGTGACATCTTGTTTGCTGTCCAGGGTGTTGGTAAGACCACACACAGTTTTGATCTCCCTTCTGCAGTGGTACATACTGCATTGGCAGAAGCTTAAAGAAGGCTCATGGGGTTGATTTCTAGGATGAAGAGGTTCTGAGGAAGGTTGAGTAAGTTGGACCTATACTCATTGGAGTTTAGAAGAATGAGAAGTGATCTTATTGAAACCAAGATTTGTTGAGTTTAGATTCAGAATAGGAGACTGCACATTTAATATGGACAGGAGAAATGTCTTCTGAAGTTTGTGAATTTTTGGGATTCTTGAACTCATAGACGTATGGAGACTGAATCAGTATCTCATTCAGCTTTGAATATATTCAAATTCTTGCACTTTGATGAAGTCAAGGATTACGGACAAAGACCAGAAAAGTTTGTTGAGGTCATGATCAGATGAACCATAATCTTATTAAATGGCAGAGCTGGCTTGAGGGGTTGAATGGTGGAAGTTGTAGGTTTGGAAAATGCTATTGAAAGCATTTGGCGAGTTTCTGCAAAGCATCTTGTGGGTACCAGACTGTTCTGAAGGTGTGTATTTGAGATGGTGGATGGGATCCCAATAAAGCAGACTGCTTGTCGTGAATGAGCTGTGTTTCTTGAGTGTTCTTGGTGGTGCGCACTCAAAAGGTAACTGGAGTGTATTCCTTCACACTCCTGACTTGTGCCTTGTGGATGAGAAAGGATTTGGAGAGTCGAAAGGAGAACTACTTGCTGCAGAATTTCCATCACTTGGGCTACTCTAGTGGCTACACTGTGATTAGTCTGTTTCAGTTTCCTGTCATGGTGACCTCCATTTTGTTGATGATTTTGGTGTCAGCAATTGTAATGCCCATAAATGTTAAGGAGGAGTTGTAACGTTCTCTCTCGCTTCTTTAGGAAGGATAAAGAGGTTTAAGGAGAGGATTCCTGAATATTGTGCCTGGACAGCTGATGGCATGACTGCTATTGTTGGAGTAAAGAAAATTGGGGAGAAATGAGAGACTATATTGGAGAAAGGTGATGAGATCTCAGAATTGTATGAATGCAGGAGGCTGCGGAGATGGAAAGTAGATGAGGTGATATAGGAATTTGTAAATAGTGTATGTAGCCATTGTTTTGCTGCAAATCTTCATGGTGCTTTCATATCCAGTAGACATAGCATAACTCCATGTTAGGATAGTTTATATCCTTCTTCCCCCAGAAACCATCTGTGGTGAGGGGTATCATGCTGGTCTAGCAAGCAATTGACAGTTATATGGGTTGTATCATTGACAGTCTGCAGGTGGTCAATATGCTGCACTAATTGTTTCAAGTTTTGCTTTAGTGCTGGATCATTCAACTACAATTTATTCCATTTCTCCTCAGAAAATCGCCAAAGACTGCTTTGCACAGCAACTGTGCTCATCATACCATAGTGCACCTGTAGCTGTGAAATGTGATGATGCAGTTTTGAGAATGTCATGCATTTTTAGAAATTGATTCTTTGGTCAGAATTTGTTGCCCATGTTTAAACAGGAGGTGGTGAGTGCTGCTGTCGCTGTGGCTCCCGCAGTGCTGTCTGATTAGGAATTCCAGGAATTTCACCTCACTGAGATTGTGGAATAAATAAGGCAAGTCCTCTTGATTTGGCCCACCACAATGTCGGCACAAACTATCCTGAATTTCTATAAGTCCATCATAATTGGCTGCCCAATTACTACAGCTTTGCACAAAATAAAAAATATACTGCGGAAAATATTTTCAGACTAATGAATAATTTCCCCATATCCATTGATCCCTGATGGCTATTTGACCTTGTTTATTTGTATTATTTATTTACACGTCAGTTGTACTCTAAATGCTCATAGTAATTCTTTGCTGTAAATCCTTTACTGTGATAATTGGTATATCTTATTAGTTCATTGTTTAATTTTACATAAAACTGAAGTCAGTTGTTTCATTTCAGGTCCTACCTTACTACTGAACAGTGATGTCATCAAACAGCGTCTTGGATCTACTGCTTTGGACAGGTTAGGTCATACTCTGCCTTTGTTGATCTCCTATCTCTTCCATCTAGCTTGTTCCATCTTGGTTTACACTGTCTTTTATTTTAGTTACTCTCATTTCACAGGGAGTGTTGGCTGGGACAGGTTATACGCATAATGCCAAGAGGTAACAGTAAATGTACAGATAACAAATTTATTGTATAGGCTGGATGGATCACCCATCTGAAAGTTGGGAGAAGTCCAAATTCAATGCATTGTAGTTTGGAATCATTTGAGCCCAAACTTCATTGTAAACTTTGGATTTTCTCAGTTGGTTTGGTGACATGGCATCATAAATTCATAGGGTCCTAGTTTTGTTGCCTGCACAGCGCTGAGTTATCTCATTCCAGCCTAGGTGGCATTGAGGGTAATACATTGAGGCTAGGGAACAGAGAATTAATTTTCTGCTGTGGATTATTGTTCTGGCTGAGGCTGGTTTCTTTATGCTCTGCTTATAAACTATGATGCTGAGTGAAGTGCTATTGCTTGGGGATTAAAAAGCAATTCCGGTTTCTCTTAAGCTCTTCCATTGTGCTGTAAGTAAATTGGAATCTTGATAGTTTAGAGCAGTGTTGTCCAAAGAGAGTACTTTTGGCCACTTGTGGCTAATTGGAAATCCAGCTATGGATAAATTAATTATGATCAGTAAATGATATTGAGAAATAACCACCAATGTTGGGCGTTGACCTCACTGCTCGTTTTTATGGATTATGCTTTCATACTTTAAACAATTTTTGGTAATAAGGAAATCATCATTATAATTGATGTGAATGATTCATTTCTTTGGTTGCTGAGTGGTGACAGAGGTTTGTTAACTAAGTACATGTATGCAAAGTGCATTTACTATTTACCAACATTATGTAAATGTTTGCATGACATTTTCTATTAAACTAGCACAGTTGGCTGAAATTCTATTGCTGCAGTCTTTCAGTTGGCTATTCAGCTATTTCATTTGGGCAGCATTGGTTTGGTGTAGTTATATATCAAATCATACAGCCCAGAAGGAGGCCATTGGCCCTTTGTGTCTGTAGTTGACTGTTTGTAGAAAAGCTGTTTGCATCACAGCCTGATTGTCCCCTGATTTGCTTCTACAAATTTCCCCTTTTCAAGTATACTTGGTGCATTCCACAACATTGTAACTAACTGTATTTTTTTTAAAAGCGTCCACATTTCCTGCTGGGTTTTTTGCCAATTATTTTCTGTCCTCTGCTTACCTCTGCTAACAAAAGCGGTTTCTCCTTTATGTATCAGCATCATTTTAAAGACAGAATTGCAAATGTGAATGAGAGATAGTAGGAACTGCAGATGCTGGAGAATCTGAGATAACCAGGTGTAGAGCTGGATGAACACAGCAGGCTGAGCAGGAAGGCTAGTAGGAAGGCCCATTTCTGCTGAAGGGTCTAGGCCCGAAACGTCAGCCTTCCTGCTCCTATGATGCTGCTTGGCCTGCTGTGTTCATCCAGCTCTACACCTTGTTATCTGCAAATGTGAATGAATGGGTTTGATGATTCTGTTAACGATACAATTCTGGGAAAAAAAACGAAGTTTGCAAATAGCATAAATCTGAAACAAATACAGGAAAATAGTCAATCAGCATTATTTGAGAGAAGAAACCAGTTTGAAATTTGGGTCGCATTCGTCTTTAGAACTGAAAAATGACTGATAACTTTTTAGGCATTGAAGTAAAAAGGCTAAGAAAAGAAACCAGCGTTCCTATAAGCATCTTGACATCTTGGTGAGCCATCTTGGATTGCTTTTCCAAGATAAACGTGTTCTATAAATGCATGATGTTTTGGTCACTTGTTTAAACAAAAAGCCAGAGATTGTTACAGGACAGGACAGTCTCTCAAAACAATAGAAAGAAGCAATGAGGTACTGCAGTAGTCAGAGACTTGCTCAGGGAATGGGCTAGAAAATTGGAGGAGTTGGGAAAGCAGCAAGCCTGCATGTCATGTCCAAAATTAAAATAAAATGTTAGCAAAGCACATGGAGTCTGTCTGTCTTAAACAGCAAAGAAGGAAACAGACCAACACCAAAGCCACAGACCCAGCCCCACCAACACTTTCTCCCCGTCGGCTTCCCATCCTAAACATAGCTCAGAGTGTCTCTTTCCACCTGAGGTAGGAATTGCAAAATGAAAAAGACCAAAACCCATTTTGTTTGCTGCCTATCATCCTGGAAGGGATCTCTAATGATAATGGAGTTGACTATGCACAGCAATCGATCTCCATTAATTTAATCTCCAATAGATCCAGAAATAAGATGGTAAACTCCATGGTGGTGGAATGTTTTTGGATCCATAAGTCCAAGGTCACCTTGATGATATTTTCCATCATCTGATGGGATATTGATGGTTTTTTTTTATCAGGTCATAGGTGATGCATTGACTCTCTGTCTCTGTGCTTGGAGTATCTCTTTAATTTCCTCCACCTTCCTTTTCTAAATCTATTAAAATCCTCTGTTCTCTTGTTGTTTTCTTGCCCATTCTCTCCATCGATGTAGAATGATGTGCTGTAGATTTCCATTGTTCCATTTCTGAACGATTTCTTGTCTTTTTCTTTATGTAGCATCCATGAGTACCGATTATCAAGCTGGCTAGCTCAGCAGGAAGATATCCATCGAATTGTACTGTACCAGTCTGACAGCAGCATGACTCCCTGGACCCAGCGCTGTATCAGGCAGGCTGATTGCATCCTTATTGTTGGGCTGGGAGAGCAGGAGCCAACAGTTGGAGAGGTAAATCAATAATTGCCCTTCACACATTAATTAGAGGAATTGCAATCATGTCGCTGTTGACCTTTCATTGTGTCGATATATATCTCTATAAGTTGAGTGAATTGCCGTCTTTGGACACCAAGAAGGGGGTGACGAGAGAGTGAATGAATTCTTAAATTATTTGTTTTTCATGAAAGGTCCTGTCACATCACTGACTGGAAAGGCATTGTGTACACTGGTCATATGGTCTGCACACTGTCAGAGCCATTTCTATGGTAATAAAAACCTAAAATGTTGGAAATGTGCAGCAGGTCATGCAACATCTGTGGAGAGAGATGCTGCATCTGTGGAGAGAGAAGCAGAGTTAATGTTCTTGGTTTGATGACCTTTCGTCAGAACCATTCACTGTTCTGGTGCGAGGTCACTGACCTGGAAGGTGAACTGTCTTTCTCTGTCAATACAGTGTGGAGCTGGAGGAACACAGCTTGTCAGGCAGCATCAGAGGAGCAGGAGCAGGAGAGTCGACACTTCAGGTCGGGACCCTTCATCAGGACATCCCACATCAGGGGCCTGACCCGAAACATTGACTTTCCTGTTCCTCTGATGCTGCCTGACCTGCTGTGCTCCTTCAGCTTCACGCTATATTGACTCTGACTCCAGCATCTGCAGTTCTTGCTATCTCTGTGTCTTTCTCTTTCTCCATAGATGTGATGTCAAATGTACATTTCTCCATATTGTGTTTTTATTTTGCATTTCATGCAGGTTTAGAAAATAAAACTTGGTTTAGAGTCATACGACATGGAAACCGGTCCTTCAGTCCAACTCCAACAAGTTTCCCAAACTAACCTAATCCCACTTGTCTGTATTTGGCCCATATCCCTCTAAACCTTTCTTATTCACGTACCTGTCCAAATCTCTCTCAAATGTTGTAATGGTACCTGCATTTACTACTACCTCTGGCAGTTCATCCCACATACAAACCACCCTCTGTGTGAAGGAGTTGTCCCTCAAGTCCCTTTTAAATTTTCCTGCTCTCACCTTAAAAATATGACCCCTAGTTTTGAACTCTCCGCTGCCACACCCCCCCCCCCCCCCCCCCACCCCACCCAGGGAAAAGACCCTTGCTATTCACCTTATCTATGCCCCTCTTGATTTCATAAACCTCTATAAGGTCATCCCCCACAACCTCCTACGTTCCAGTGGGAAAAGTCTCAACCAATCCAGCCTCTCCTTATAACTCAAACCCTCCAATTCTAGTAATGTCCTTGTAAATCTTTTCTGCACCCTCTCCAGTTTATTAGCATCCTTAGCAACTAGAACTGTATACAGTACTTCAAACGTGGTCTCACCAACATCTTATACAACCTCAACATGACGCCCCAATTCCTATACTCAATGGGCTGAGCAATGAAGGCAAGCGTGCTAAACACCTTAACCACCCTGTCTACCTGTGACACAACTTTCAAAGAACTATGCACCTGAAACCCTAAGTCTCTCTGTTTGACAACACTACCCAGTGCCCTACCAATAACTGTACAAGTCCTGCCCTTATTTGTTTTGCAATTATTGAAGCGTGTAAAATCCTGAGGGGACTAAACTCGGTAGGTACTGGCAGGATGTTCCCTCTCAGAAGAGAGATGTTAACTAGGGGAATTTGAAGTGAGAGGTCACACTGTTAATTCAGAGGTGATACTTACTTTCTTTTTAAGAATGTCACAGAATCACAGAATCCCTACAGTGTGGAAACGGGCCCTTCGGCCCAACAAGTCCACAGAGCCCCTCAGAAGAGCATCCCACCCAGACCCATTCCCCTACCCCTGCATTTCCCTTGTCTAACCCTGCATTTCCCTTGTCTAACCCTGCATTTCCCTTGTCTAACCCCGCATTTCCCTTGTCTAACCCCGCATT
>NC_063359.1:5389238-5414568 GCF_021869965.1 Rhincodon typus
AACCCCGCATTTCCCTTGTCTAACCCCGCATTTCCCTTGTCTAACCCACCTAGCCTGCACATCTTTGGGCTGTGGGAGGAAACCGGAGCACCCGGAGGAAACCACACAGACACGGGGAGAATGTACAAACCCCACACAGTCGCCCGAGGGTGGAATTGAACCCAGGTCCTTGGTGCAGTGAGGCAGCAGTGCTAACCACTGAGCCACTGTGCCGCCCCATGTCGTTAGTCTGTGGAATTCTCTCCCTCAGAAGATGATGGAGGTTCAAATGTATTCAAGTTAAATTGATTTATTGTTTTGTTGACAAGGGAGTTAATGGTTATGGGGGAGCAGACAGGAAAGTAGAGATGAGACCGCACAGCCAGGTCAGCCGTGATCTTGAGCGATACTGGTATCCTACTGTTAATTCCACAAAGCTGCTTATATTTTTCTGGCCCTGAAGCATTCCTTGCATGGAAACTTTGTGTATGGCTTTTTGTGAACTTTGAGGCAAGGGACTGGAGTAGTGTGGTTCACTTCAGGAAGACCAGGTGGCAATCATTTCTAGTTCCCAGTTTAACTCCTGGCTGGCTGAATTGATTAGTATGAAAGTGAAGTGCTGCATCTACAAAACCTGGTATTGTGACCAGCGAAGGGAGACAATGTCAGTTATGCACAGAGGAGTGTCTCTGGATGTGCTCTGTGGTACTGACTCGGTGTCATGTGACTGTTCGTGCCTGTAATATGTACGTGACTTTGTTTGCAGTTGGAGCGCATGTTGGAGAACACAGCTGTGCGAGCTCTCAAGCAGCTCATCCTACTGCACAAAGAGGATTGTCCCACACCAGCTCGAACCGTTGAGTGGCTCAACATGAGGAGCTGGTGCTCCGGTCATCTACACCTCTGCTGTCCCCGCCGAGTCTTCTCTCGCAAGAGGCTACCTAAATTGGTAGGGAGCTTGGAAACGTCTCTGGTTATAGTTTGGTGTTGTGTTTTATTTTATTGGATTATCAGATTGGCATTTGTCGAACAGCATCACATAGAGGGGAAAGTAATCTTTCTTCTATATTAAAGCATCCAAAGATTCCGTGGTATGCCAGCTGTTACATAACCATTGTCTTGTATAATTTTATCAAAACCTCTTTTTACCTTGTTTTCTATGATCTAGAAAAACTAGGCAGCTTGTACAATTCCTACAGTGTAGAAGCAGGCCCATGTGGCCCATCAAGTCCACACTGAGTGCGAAAAATCTCCCGCCCAGAACCACCCCCCACACCCCACCCCCCCAACCTTATCTCTGCATTTCTGATGGCTAACCCACCTAATCTGCGCATTTTTGGATTGTAAGAGGAAACTGGAGCACCCGGAAGAAACCCACGCAGACTCAGAGAGAGGGTGCAAACTCCACACAGACAGTCACCCAAGGGTGGAATCAACCCCGGGTCACTGGTGCTGTGAGGCACTGCTTAGGTTTTATCTACAGGTACTCGCACTGTCAGGGAATTACATAATTAAATCAATGTGTGGCTCCCTGGTGATCAATTCAGTTAAGCATCGCTGGGTGTGGCTCAGTATGACAGCCTCTATTGCATTTGCTGCAGAAGAAACTCTGGGCTGAGAAGGTGTGTGATTCACTCACTGTTTTTTTTTCTGGGCCTCATTATGTTTCTATTTGCCGCCTCCAATGCCTTTCCAAACAATCAATCTCCAGCAGTCCGTGTCAGTCTCACCATCTTCATATCTCGCTGACAAGGGTCCTTAAAGCGGAGCGTATGATGCACGGTTGACAGGCGGTCATTGGGTGTACAGTTATCATCCATCTGGTGACTGTTTTCAGGCCCATATATTGCACCCTTTTTCTCTCTGTTCCACCCGTCCATTCAGAGCTTTCTGTTATGTGTATATTTTATTTTGTATTTAACCTTCCATGCAACACATCACACATTTCTACAATAAGTTGCATCTGCTACCTTTCTGCCCCATTCTGCTACACTGTACGTCGCCTCCTTAAACCTTCTAGACTTCGTCTTGTGACTTAGTAAGTTTCAGTACTATGTATTCCTACAATCAAACCTGCATCGTCAATTTAAAATCCTCCCCATACCAACTTTGGGGATCCGCCACTTCCACCCTGTATCCCAGCATTTGATGGGCATTGGTTCCTCCTGACAAAATCCCTGTTTGAAAGGGAAAGTAAATATTTGAGGCATGTGCTTTTAATGTTTTTTTTTAACAATCGCACAATAAACAAAGATAAATTGTGCCCCAGATAGAAAGACATTCGAGTGAGATCCATTTTTTACTCGGTTCTACCTCAGCCATTTTATGGAACGTTCTCTAGCAGCTGCTTTCTGGACTGAATGGGATATTGGGCAAAGCAAAGAGGGAAGGGGTGTAATTCCAGACTGACCAGAAAGGCACTTAATGGGTGAGTGAGCCCCAGAAACTGCATTCCAAGATGAACCAGTTGTATTCTCAATGCCGGTAAGGCCTTGCTGGATTTCTTTCTAACCAATGTATTTCATTTAACTCCCTAGCAAATAAACATTTACCACTTTGCACTAAAGCTGCTGTACACCTTCTATAAATATCATGTGTAACGTATGTTTAGAATGCTACTATAAAATTTGTGGATTGCGCTTTTTGAGTAGGAAAATTGTATTTTCCCCCGTTTTTCTATGAAATAGTTCCTCAGTGCTTTGCTTCCTGCTTTCGTAGTGCAACGAATGTGGAAAGATATTTGCCATGAGATCCTGTTATAGCAATACAACCAAAACTTGTCCTCCAACCATGGATGTAGTCTGTTTCAATGTTGCCTGCAAATCTGAAACAAGCTGAAATACCAATTGTGTGTGAAAGAGTCTGAAATACATGGAATTCCTGTCCAGTCAACAATTGAAGGTTGCTCCATTATTCATGGATAATAGGTGTGTGGTGCACCTACTATTCGGTGTCCTTATACAGTAAAAAGGATGAGTTGACATATTAGTCACAGTGTGTGCAGCCTTACTACGCAGTGGATAGAGTAGAGGTTACTATGGAGTTCCTGTCTATTGAATTGCATAGGAGTTATTGTGTTCATCATAATGTGTGCTGAGTCATCCATTGAGGCTCGTGTATGAGGGTTGCTGAAGACATGAGAATGTCTGAGAGTATCAAGCCCTGGATATTTCGAAATGCTGCACTAGGCTTAGACAGGGCAGAATTTGTTAAGTGCATCCCAGTGGGTTTCTTGAAACAGTATGTGGATAGTCCAACTAGAGGACTATCTAGTATTGGCTAATGATTCTGGCCTGGTGACTGACCTTTCAATGGGAGAGCATTTTGGAAACAGTGATCACAACTCTTTAAGTCTTAGGGTAGCTATGAATAATGAAAAGTCAGGACCTTGCAGGAAGGTACTAAATTGGAGGGGGGAGAATTACGTCAGTATTGGGCAGGAGCTACAGAGTGTTAATTGGGAGGAGCTGGCAAGTCCACATTTGACATGTGGGAGTTGTTTAAAGACCTGGTGGTCAGAGTTCAGGAGGAAGGAGAGATGGCAAGGTAAAGGAATCTTGGATAATGAAGGAGGTTGTGAATTTAGTCAAAAAGAAAAATGAAGCATATGTAAGATTTAGGCAGCTAAAATTGAAAAGGGCCTGTGAAGAATATAAAGTGGGAAAGAACTTGAGCAAGGTATTAAGAAAACAAGGAGGAGCCATGAAATGACCTAGGCAAGTAAGGTTAAAGAGTGTGCCAGGGCATTCTATATATACATTAAAAACAAGAGAATAATTAGGGAGAAGGTCAGATCACTGAAGGATAAAGGAGGGAACTTGTACTTGGAGGCAGAGGACGTGGACGAGATCCTAAATGAGTACTTTGCGTCGGTATTCACCAGGATAAGGATATGGGTTTGTGTGGAGCATGTTAATGTGCTAGGACATTTTGAGAACTCAGAAAGAAATGGTGTTGGGTATCTTGAAGAGTGTTAAGGTAGATAAGTCTCCCAGGTCCTGATGGTATCTACTCCAGGTTATTTACAGAGGAAAGAGAGGATATTGCTGGGCCCTTGACCGAGATCTTTGTATTCTCGCTAGCCATTAGAGAGGTCCTGCAGGACTGGTGAGTAGCTAATGTTGTTCCTCTGTTCAAGAAGGGAAATAAGGATGACCCAGGAAACTATTGACTGGTGAGCCTCACATCGATGGTTGGGAAGCTATCGGAGGGAATTCTTCGGGATAGGATTTACGTGCATTTGGAAAAGCATGGCCTAATTAAGAGACAGTCAGCATGGCTTTGTGCAGGGCGGGTCATGTCTACAAACTTGACTGAATTTTTTGAGGAGGTGATGAAGGTGATTGATGAGGGTGGAGCAGTGGATTTTAGTAAGACTTTTGACAAGGTCCGTCATGGTAGGCTCATCCAGAAGTGTAAGATGCATTGCATGCATAGTGACTTGGCCATCTAGATTCAGAATTAGCTTGCCCATAGAAGGAAGAATGTAGGGGTGGAAGGGTGTTTTTCTAGCTGGAGGTCTGTGACTAGTGGTGTTCCGCAGGAATCCATATTGGGACCTCTTCTGTCTGTGATATATATAAGTGACTTGGATAAAATGTAGATGGGTCGGTTAGTAAGTTTGCAGACAATACAAAGATCGGTGGATTGTGCATAGTGTAGAAGGTTGTCAAAGAATATAGTGGGATTTAGATTGCAGATATGGGTGGAGAAATAGGGGCGGCATGATGGCTCAGTGGTTAGCACTGCTGCCTCACAGCGCCAGGGGCCTGGGTTCAATTCCACCCTCTGGTGTCTGTCTGTGTGGAGTTTGCGCATTCTCCCCGTGTCTGCGTGTGTTTCCTCTGGGTGCTCCGGTTTCCTCCCATAGTCCAAAAATGTGCAGCTAGGTGGATTGGTCATACTAAATTGCCCATAGTATTCAGGGATGTGTAGATTAGGTGGGTTATAGGTGGATGGGTCTGGTGGGCTTCACTGAGGGTCAGTGTGGACTTGTTGGGTCGAAGGGCCTGTTTCCACACAGTGGGGATTCTATGATTCTATGAAATGGCAGATGGTGTTTAATCTGGGTAATTGTGAGGTGCTGTACTTTTGGAACTCAAATGTTAGGGAAAAATATACAGTTAATGGCAGGACTCTGAACAGTATTGATATAAAGAGGGATCTTGGGGTTCAAGTCCATAACTCCTTGAAAGTAGCCGCACAAGTAGACAGGGTGGTAAAGAAAGCATACGGCATGCTTGCCTTTATTGGTTGGGGAATTGAGTACAAGAGTCGAGATGTCATGTTATGTTGCAGTTTTATTATAAGACTTTGGTTAGGCCTCACTTAGAGTATTGCATTCAGTTTTGGTCGCCATATTACAGGAAGGATGTGGAGGCTTTGGAGAGGGTGCAGAGGAGGTTTACCAGGATGCTGACAAAAAAAACTGCAGATGTTGAAATCCGGGTAGACAAACAGGAGGCCGAAAGAACACAGCAAGCCAGGCAGAATCTGGAGGAAAGGAGCAGTCAACGTTTCAGGTATTACCCTTCTGGGTTCTGAAGAAGGGTTATACCCAAAATGTTGACTGCTCTTTTCTTCCAGTTGCTGCCTGGCTTGCTGTGTTCTTCCAGCATCCTGTTTGTTTACCAGGATGCTGTCTGGTTTAGAGGGTATGAGCTACAAGGATAGGCTAGAAAATATCAGGTTGTTTTCTCTGGAGCAGCAGAGGCTGAGGGGAGACTTGATAGAAGTCTATAAATGTGTGAGATGCATAGATAGGGTTGATGGTGTGAATCATCTTCCCAGAGTGGAAATGTCTAATACCAGGAGGCATGCATTTAAGGTGAGAGTCCAAAGGAGACATGGGCGCCAAGTTTTTTTTTTTCTTTTTTTTTTTTAACAGAGTGTGGGAGGAATCTGGAATGTGCTGCCGGGGGTTATGGTGGAGGCAGATACGATAGAAGCATTTAAGGGGCTTTTAGATAGGCACATGAATATGCAAGGACTGGAGGGATATGGAACAAGGGCAAGCCGAAGGGATTAGTTTAATTTGGCATCATGTTTGGCACAACATAATGGGCCGTTCCTGTGCTGTACTATTGTGTTCCATGTTCTATCTGGTATGTACTATGGTGAGAAACAGCTAGCACCACCCAGACCAGTCTAGAGATTTACAAAATCATGAGGGACATAGATAAGGTGAATAGTCAATGTCTTTTCACTAGGGTAGGAGAGCTCAAAACTAGAGGACATGGTTTTAAGGTGAGAGGGGAGAGATTTAAAAGAAGCCTGACGGACAACCTTTTCACATATAAGGTGGTATGCATATGGATTGAACTGCCAGAAGAAGTGGTAGAGGCAGGTATAGTCACAACATCTGAAAGGCATTGGGATAGGTACCTGAATAAAAAACGGTTTAGAAGGATATGGGCCAAGTGCAGATAAATGGCTTTAGTTTAGTTTGGCAAACCTGGTTGGTATGGACGAGTTGGACCAAAGGGTCTGTTTCTGTGTTGTATGACTGTGAATGTCTATTTTAATAATAATAATAATAATTATGGAAGCTATACAAATTTACAGCCAAGGGACAAAGTTGATTTGAAATTTGGTTTGACGTACTACTTAATTTCCAAGAAAACCCAAATCTCACTAACAAAAAAGAGCTAAGCAGTGATAATTAGTTTCATTTCCTAAATCTGTATAGTTGAATTCCAATTCATATATCAGATTCAAACCATAGCAACAAAAGAACAGTGACTCACCCTGCAAGTATATTGGGGGTGGGTGTATTGGCAGTCTGTGGGCACATAATTTATTTTTCATTCTTTACTGGGATGCGGAACATCACTCGCAAAACCAACGTTTGTTCCCCAACCGTAATTATCCTTGAGAAGGCAGTGGTGAGCCACAGCTGCAGCGGTCCATTTGATGTGTATCCACCCACAGTGCTGTTAGGACGGGAATTCCACGGTTCCATCCAATGACAGTGAAGGGATGCAGATAAAAATCCAATTCGAGATTTGTGGTGCTTGGAAGGAAACTTCCCATATGCCTGCTGTCCTTGTCTGTCTTGTTGTTAGAGGTTGAGAGTTTGGAATTAAGAGACAATCTAGCCATTACCCTTTGATATTCAGTGGTGTTATCATCGCTGAATCCTACATTATCAATACCTTGGAGTTCCCATTGACCAGGCACTGAACTGGACTTGACACATAAACACAGTGGCTACAAGAGCAGATCAGGGGCTAGGAATACTGCGGTGAGTAACTCACCTCCTGATTCCCCAAAACCTGACCACCATCTACATGGCACATGTCAGGAGTGTGATGGAATACTCCCCACTTGCCTGGATGGGTGCAGCTCCAACAACACTCAATAAGCTTGATATCATTCAGGACAAAGCAGCCCGCTTGATTAGCAGCACATTCACAAGCATCCACCACTGACCCTGAGAAGCAACAGTGTGTACTATCTACAAGATGCAGTGTAGAAGTTCACTAAAGACCCTCAGACAGCACCTTCCTAATCAGAAGATTAAGATGCATGGGATCCATGGTAACTTGGCCACATGGGTTCAGAATTGGCTTGCTCATAGAAGGCAGAGGGTAGGGGTGGAAGGGTGTTTTTCAGGCTGGAGGTCTATAACTAGTGCTGTACTGCAGGGATCCACACTGGGACTTCTGTTTGTGATATATATATGAATGACTTAGATGAAAATGTAGAAGGGTGGGTTAGTAAATTTGCAGACAATACAAAGATTGGTGGAGTTGTGCATAGTGTAGAAGGTTGTCAAAGGATACAGCAGATTTAGATCGGTTGCAGATATGGGCGGAGAAATGGCAGAGTTTAATCCGGGTAAGTGTGAAGTGCTGTACTTTGGGAGATCAAAGGTTAAAGAAAAATATACAGTTAATGGCAGGACCATAAACAGCACTGATGTACAAAGGGATCTTGGGGTTCAAGTCCATAGCTCCCTGAAAGTGGCCACGTAAGTAGATAGGGTGATAAAGAAGGTGAATGGCATGCTTGCCTTTATTGGTTGGTGAATTGAGTGTAAGAATCAGGATGTCATGTTGCAGCTTTTTAAGACTTTGATCAAGCCACGCTTTTGCATTTAATTCTGGTTGCCACATTCCAGGAAGGATGTGGAGTCTTTGGAAAGAGTGCAAAGGAGATTTTCCAGGATGCTGCCTGGATTGGAGGGTATGAGCTATAAGGAGAGGCTAGACAAACTTGTGTTGTTTTCTCTGGAGCAGCAGAGGCTGAGGGGAGACTTGGTAGAAATCTATAAATATATGAGATGCATAGATAGGGTTGATGATCGGAATCTTCTTCCCAGAATTGAAATGTCAAAAACTAGGGGGCGTGCATTTAAGGTGAGGGGGGAAATGTTCAAAGGAGATATGAGGCCAAGTTTTTTTTTACACAGAGTGGTAGGAGTCTGGAATGCGCTGCCAGGGATGGTGGTGGAGGCAAATACGATAGGGGTGTTTAAAGGACTTTTAGATAAGCACATGAATATGCAAGGAATGGACCAAGGGCAGGCAGAAGGGATTAGTTTATTTTAGCATTATGCTCAGTACAACATTGTGGGCAGAAGAACTGTACAGCACAGGAACAGGCCCTATGTTCTAAACCCACGACCACTTCCATCTGGAAGGACAAGGGTAGCAGATACATGAGAACTACACCAACCAAAAATTCCCCTCCTAGCCACTCACTATCCTGACTTAGAAATATACCACCGCTCCTGCACTGCCACTGGTTTAGTATCTTGGAATTCCCTCCCCAATGGCATTGTTGGCCAATCTACAGCGCATGGACTGCAACAGCGCAAGTATGCAGCTCACTACCACCTCAAGGGCAACTGGCGGGAGATGATAACTGCTGGCCTGTGAATGAATAAGTATGTTTAAATATTAGAGTCGCTGCAGTGCAGCTTTCGATGGTGTACGCTGCAGCCACAGTGTGCTGGTGGTGGATGGGGTTCTGCTCAAGTGGACAAATGAGTTATGTAATATAACCTTGATTAAAGCCTAAGGGCCCACTGTGGTAACAAGTAAAATGAGTTTTCAACAAGTATAAAATTAAATTCTAATTTGAATTAGGCTTTCAGCACCAGCTGTGGTTAAAAGCAAGAGTATTGACACCCATTCAAGCAGCACTTATTCCTAGATCACTAGTTGGTACTGGGCAGTTGATGCTGAAGCTGATTGTTAAAGATGAGCTTTTTGCACATTTGAGAACCAGAAAAATGTGAATTGTTAATTGTCACTCTACAAAGAGCACTTCTTTGATTTGGGTCCAGTTTCTATTGATCTAGTCAAGGGCTTGTTTTCTTGCGATGATGATTATGGATTTAAAAATTTGTCAGAGCCCTGCAATGTTCCAAGCTCAATGTGGATTCCTCAGGGCTGTAGACTTACCTGAAACACCATATACACCTGTAAAGCATGGTTTCCAACAGTCTTCTGGCAATGGATCCCTAAAGAAATCTATCCTCAACTCTTCAAATTTTCCATTTCTATTGCTTACCTTATTTGAAGTTAATTTGCAAAAAGATTGATCTTGTGAGAGAGGTTGTTATTTTTGGTGTGTCTATTGCTTGCTCTTTGAATCAGTCACCATTACAAGGCTTTTTTTTAAAAACCTGTAGAATATTAGAGAGTGCCTAAAGATTTAGAATCTTTTGGCTTCTGGCTCTGGTCTAAAGCTCAGATGTAATCGAGAGCAAAATTTACTAAGGCAGCTGCTATGTAGAACCAGTGTCTAAAAGAGAGATGCTTCCAAGAGATTTTCCCATATTTTGATAGAATATCAGTGTCATTACAACAAATCATAAATGCATGTGCAGTTTAAGGGGACATAATGGGAATTCCACTGGACTCATAGTCCAGGTGTTCCAGGGACATGGGCTCCCACCATGGAGATGGTAACATTTGAATTCAATAAAAATCTGGGATTAGAATGCTCGTCCGCTGACAACCATTGTCAATTGTTGGAAAACACCCATCTGGTTCACTAATGTCCTTGAGAGCTTTCCTTCCTTCTCGGGAGGAAGATTGCCATCCTTACTTGGTCTGGCCTATAAGTGACTCATGACCAACAGCAGTGCGATTGACTCATATTGCCCTCTGGGCAATTAAAGAGGTGGTTGATTTTATTGTCACGTGTACCGAAATACAGTGAAAAGCTTTGTTTACGATCACAGGCAGATCACAGCAAGCAAAGAATGTACAGATCAGAAAGACTTCGAGGCATACAGGTTACATTATTCAAGGCTAGAGTCTATACAGCAGCCTGATAACGGCTGGGAAGAAGCTGTTCCTGAACCTGCTTGTGCGTGTGTTCAGGCTTCTGTATCTTTCTGCCTGACGGAAGAGGTTGTAGGAGATCATTACCAGGTTGCGATGGGTCTTTGATGATGTTGGCCATCTTTCTGCGGCAGCGAGCCACATAAATAGAGTCCACGGATGGAAGGTTGGCCTCTGTGATGGTCTGGGCTGTGCACACCACCTTCTGTAGTTTCTTACGGTCCTGGGCAGAGCAGTTGCCGTACCAGGCCGATATACACCCGGACAGTATACTTTCAATGGTGCATCTGTAGAAGTTAGTGAGGGACCTTATGGACATGCCAAATTTCCTGAGCTGCCTGAAGAAGAAGAGGCGTTGTTGTGTCATCTTGACTGTCGCATCTACGTGGGAAGTCCAGGACAGGTTGTCAGTTATTGTCACTCTGAGGAACTTGATGCTCTTCACTCTCTCAACCTCAGTTCCATTAATGTAGATGGGGCCGTGTTCTCCTCCCTTCTTTCTGAAGTTGATGATCAGTTCTGTAGTTTTGTTGATGCTGGCTGACAGACAGACTGTTTTCATTGCACCACGTCACCAAGCCGTCTATCGCCCTTCTGTGTTTTGACTCATCGTTGTTAAATAACTGTCCCACTATGGTGGTGTTGTCACCGAACTTGTAGATGGAGTTTGTTCGGAATTTGGCAACACAGTTGTAGGTGTACAGGAGTACAGTAGGGGGCTGAAGACTCATCCTTGGGGGGGGCGGGGGAGCGCGCTTCAATGTTGAGTGTTATTGTGGAGGAGGTGCATTTACCTATCCTCACTGTGACCCATAGGCCACAAAGCTGAGGATCCAGTTGCAGATGGCAGAGCCGAGACCAAGGTCCCACAGTTTTGAGATCAGTCAGAGGGGTAATGGTGTTTAAGGTGGAGCTGTAGTCAATGAGCAGGAGTCTGACATAGGTGTCTTTGTCCAAATGTTCTAGGGATGAGTGCAGGCCTAGGGATATGGCATCCTTTGTGGATCTGTTATGTTGGTTGGCAAATTGTAGGGGATTGAGGCAGGTTGGGAGAGTGAAATTGATGTGGGTCATGATCAGCCTCTCAAAGCATTTCATGACTATTGAAGTCAGAGCTATTGGGCGGTAGTGTTTAAGGCACACTGCATATGTTTTCATGGGTATGGGGAAGATAGAAATTAAGTGCTGATGCCCACACAAGTAAAACAGAAGTTGTAACAGTCCTGGAGTTTGTTTAATGTGATGCCACTATTTAAGAACGGCTGTAAGAAAAAGCCAGGGAACTTTAGACCAGTGAGCCTTAGGTCAGTGATGGGAAAGTCATTGGAAGGGATTCTGAGGGACAGAATTTACATGTATTTGGAAAGGCAAGGACTGATTAGGGATAGTCAATGTGGCTTTGTGCGTGGGAAATCATGTCTCACCAGCCTAATTAAGTCTTTTGAAGAGGTGACAAAGAAGATTCATGAAGACAGAGCAGTAGGTGTTTTCTATGTAGATTTCAGCAAAGTGTTTGGCAAAGTTCCACAGGATAGACTGATTTAATCAAGTTAGATCACATGGAATCCAGGGGAGCTAGTCAATTGGATACAAATTGGCTTGAAAGTAGGAGACAGAGGGTGGTGGTCGAGGGTTGCTTTTCAAACTGGAGGCCTGTGACCAGTGGCGTGCCACAAGGATCAGTGCTGGGTCCACTGCTTTCCATCATTTATATAAATTATTTGGATGTGAATATAGGAGGTATGGTTAGTAATTTTGCAGATGACGCCAAAGTAGGTGGTGGTATGGACAGTGAGGAAGATTATTTCAGAGTACACTGGGACCTGAATCAGTGGGCTAAAGTGTCAGATAGAATTTAATTTAGATAAATGTGAGGTGTTGCATTTTGACAAGGCATATCAGAGCAGGACTTATACACGTAATGGTAGAGTCCTGGCAAGTGTTACTGAACAGAGACTTTAGCATGCAGGTTCATATAGTTCCTTGAAAGTGGAGCCCCAGGTAGACAGAGTGGTGAAGAAGGCATTTGGCATGATTGCTGTCATTGGTCAGAACATTAAGTATAGGAGTTGGCACATCATGTTGGACAGGCCATTGGTGGTGAGGTCACTTTTAGAATACTGTATACAATTCTGGTCACCCTTCTATAGGAAGGATATTGTTAAACTTAAGGGGTGTAGAAATGATTTACAAGGATGTTTCCAGGACTGGAGGGTTTGAGTTATAGGGAGAGGCTGCATAGACTGGGCCATCTTTCCCTGGAGCATCGGAGGCTGAGGGGGTGACCTTAGAGGTTTATAAAATCATGAGGTGCATGAATAGGCTGAATAGTCAAGGCCTTATTTATCGGGTGGGGGAATCCAAAACTAGAGAGAATAGGTTTAAGGTGTCAGGGGAAAAGATTTAAAAAGGACCTGAGGGGTAACTTTCTCACGCAGATGGTAGCACGTGCATGGAGCAACCTGCCAGAGGAGGTGGTGGAGCCGGGTACAATTACCACATTTAAAAGGCACCTGGATGGGTATATGAATAGATAGGGTTTAGAGGGCTATGGGCTAAATGCTGGCATAGGGGACTGACTCAGATTGGGATGTCTAGGTGCCATGGACGAGTTTGACCAAAGGGTCTGTTTCTGTGCTATATGACTCTATTAGAGGAGGACCATTGCTCTCAGCAGCTCTGTTTTCCTCCACCTGTCAACCAAAATATATGGTCATAATTGACATTGTTGTAAATGACGGTCTCTTTGAGAAAGAAACATTTCATGATCATTGAGCCTATGAATTTAAGGCTGGATTTTCCAGTAAAAGGAGTTATTTAAAGGAGGGGAGGAAAGTAGACTGGAGTTTGTATTCAGTTATGAAATGCAAATGAATAGCTGTGGAAGACAGAATGACTCCTGATTCAGTAAAAGGATCAAAAACAAAGTTGCTGGAAAAGCTCAGCAGGTCTGGCAGCATCTGTGAAGGAAAAACCAGAGTTAATGTTTCGAGTCCGGTGACCCTTCCTCGGTAAAAGGATGACTAGCACAATGATAAGGGCATTTTTGCTTGTTGTATGGAAGATAGCCACAGTGGAAACTTTTGTTCAGTGTATCTGCTAAGTTTATGTCTCTGAGGAATCCACACTCACTCCAATCTTGAGCTTGGAAAATTGCTTGTGTAAAATTTGATGGAAAAAGTTTGCAAGGTGTAATTTGTCGCAAAGACAAATAACTTAGTACTTTGGCGTTTTCATACTATGCTGTGCTTAATTTTAATATTATGCCTAATGTAGGCACTTATACCACTGTCAGTCAAACTGATGCATGTTACTGTTTGGTCTTATGCTTTCTCAGCTCGAGATGTACCAAAGAATCTCTCAGAAGCTGCCAGATCGTCACTCGGATTTCTCCCGCTTGGCTCGAATTCTTACTGGCAATTCCATTGCACTGGTCCTGGGAGGCGGAGGAGCGAGGTGAGTCCTGATGGCTGAATTATAAGTATTTAACCTTGAGTTAAACTCTTTGACTGAAGTTTACTGCAAGTATATTTCCAGAAACCACCAAGGTTTTTCTCATTCTTATAACTATTTTCCTTTTCCAAACCATTACTTCTTTCTACTTAGTTTCACCTTCGAGACTATAGGTTCCACAAGGCTGAAGATCTGCAAAATTTAGTCACTGTATACTCGGGTTGCTTAGACTTTCTCATGAAAATACCAAGATGGAAATTCATTTCAGCAAATGAGACAGGTTTACCTGAAATTGAGCCTCGTAACAATATTGCTGGAAGGCAACATTGTCAGTACATGTGCAGACAGCATGAGTTGGTGCACATGGCAAAGACTAGAATTTGTTTCGCTGTTCCTAATTGTTCTTGAACTGAGTGGCTTTCTAGACCCCACTGCAAAGGGCAATTAAGAGCCAGCGAAAGCCTCAACTGCTGCTTCTGGCAGAGGGCCTCCAGAATGGAGCCTTCACAGATTTGGCAGGGAACACTGGTTGCTCATGATATTGAACAGCCAGTTGTCAGTTTTATATCTGTAATAAGAGCACAGCTATCAGTGAATTTCTACTGATGCTGCACCAATGTACTATCAAGTATCACAACCAGGAGGTGATTCTTTACATGAACCTTGACAGTCATAATTCAATGCATTGTGGAATACTGACTGGATTCTGGTGTAATTGCAAATACTAAACTGTGCATAGTGTTTACAACTCACTCTCAGTTCCTGCATTGTACAATGAGAGATGCGAGTGACTTACGTTAAAAATCATTTGAGGTGCAGTGATTTTTCCAGGACTAACGGCGAGGCTCATAATGTATTTTTATTTAAGTGATCTGAAGTTTATTAAGTTGGAGAAAGATGGGCGTTTCTGTCTACATATTCGTTCCCTTCTCTGAATAATGACATTTCAAAATATTGATAGGGTGACATTGCTACATTAAGGAATTTTCTTGCGTTTGCACTGATATGTTCACAGCTTACAGTAAATTCAGTAATTGTACAATGTTTCAGGTCAAATCTATCTACTTCATCCGTACCCAAATAAAATTTTTCCTAAGTGGCACGTTCTGTCACATTCCAATTTTTGTGGGTTTCCCCCTCTCAGAACAGGAAGCTAAATTCAGTCTGGACAAGAGTCAGCTGCCTTTCATATTTTTAAATTCAGCATTTGAAAACATATCTGAAGGTATCAAGGATTTTTTTATTTAAAATGAGTCACTGAATATTATACCAGCTGTTACCTTGAAAAGCCATGAATAATCAATGTCCCGTGTCTGCTCGGGAGATCCTGTTAGTCTATCAGAAAGTTGAATCACTGTACCATGATCTCAGGTCTAGAGATTGTGGAAATCTGTGTTGTGTTTATGTTCATGTATGCTTTTTCATTGAAGCACAAGATAGCTCACTACAGCAAAGCTCTAATCTTTTCAGTGAACCCAAGTTTAATTAAAAACTTAATTTTTCATTATGGGTAAATTAATCTGGCAATTACACATCTGCTCATGATGCACCCAGGGGAATGGGTGCTGTGTTGCATTTCCAATATTGGATGTTAGCTCTGATGGACATGGTTTAGATCAAACACAGCCACAATGTTCGAGGCTGCCTCTGTGATTATGCTTATGGATTTGTGTTACAAGCTGGCCTTTTACTTGTATCCTTTCTACAGTTTTCTCTCCCTTCCCCATCCTTGCCAGTACCATCTCCTAAGCACCGGTCTCATCTTATTTCAAGTGTGACCCGAGGCACTGTGCCTCATCTGGCTATTCAACTTTGGTAGCATCAGAACCTAGCAAGAACCTCCTGGTCCAATAGGTTCAAATATTGATTATACCAACAGAATCATCAGGACAGCTGTCACGATTTTTATTAACTTCAAATCTAGCTAGCACTTTTTTTTAGAAAGTTGGTGTTTCTCTGAAGGTGGCTGGTATGAAAACAATGTTTCACCTTTTTGTTTTCAGTAGATCATGGCTGAAACTATTGTGGCCCAAATCAGCATTTGCCCCTACCCATTGTCCACCTTTTCCCCCCTCCTGTGGTTGACAGTATCCTTAGCACTTATGACCTCAGCCCTCTCTTCCCTCCCGTGAAACTGATATGGCACCCCTGGTCCTCACTTGCCACACCAGTCTGCAGCCCAAGGGTCATAAACTACCATTTCTGCCACCTCTGGCAGGATGCCACCATCAGACATGCATTCCCTTCCACTTGTATGTCAGTGTTCTGCAGGGACTGTTCGCTCTGGCACACCCTAGTCCTCACGCAACCCACAACCCCAGTAACATTCCCATGTAATTGCAGGAGGTGAAACACCTACCCATTTACCTCCTTCCTCCTCACCGCTCAAGGCCCATGACACCCTTTCCAGGTGGAGCAGTGATTTACCTGCCCTTCACTCAATCTAGCCTACTGTATTCTCTGCTTACAATGTGGTTTCTATACACCGGGTGACTGCTTTGCAGAGCATCTACTTTCTATCTGCAAAAATGACCCTGAGTTTCCAGTTGCCTGCAGTTTCAACACATCACTGATCAGCACCTGTCTTGGGCTGGTGCAATGCTCCAACGAAGCTCAGTGCAAGCTGGAAGAGCAGATCTTCCGCCTGGAGACCCTACAGCCTTCAGGACTCTATATTGAGTTTGATGGCCTTAGGGTCTGATACCACCTTCCATTCCCTTTTAACCACTCCCCATACCTCAGGCCCTGTCATGACATGGGCAGCTTTCATCACAACCAACCCATTCTCATCTCATTGCCTCCATTATCAGCTTGTACCTTCCCTGGTTTACTATCAGCCATCCCTTTGTTTGAATAACTGTCTCTCTCTGGGCTCTGTCTCCATCTGTCCACTCAACACCTCCCCATGGATGCATGCATTGCTGCTGAGACAATATTTATCGCCCATCCCTTGGTGCCCTTGAGAAAGTGGTAATGATCTGCTGCCTTGAGCTGCTGCAATTGCTTTGCTTTAGGTACCCCACAATTGTCTATCCTGTCTGCAACTACTCTGCGGCAAGTATATCCTTTATTAGGCAAGGGGACCAGACATGTCCAAAAGATTCCAGCTGCAGGCTAATCAGTGCCCTATACAATTGAAGTAATATTTCATTGCTCCTGTACTTATACCCTCTTGTGATAAATGCTAACATACTGTTTGCCTTCCTGTTTGCTTGCTGCATCTGTCAACTTTCAGTGGTTTATGAACAAGGAGGTGGCTTTGAACATCAACACTTCCTAATCTTTTACTTTTAAGAAATACTCTGCACCTTTGTTCCAAAGTGGATAACCTTACGCATCCACATTATAGCCCAGCTGCCATGCTCTTGTCCACTCACTCTCTGCCTAACTAGATCCCATTGAAGCCTCTTTGTACTGTCCTCACAATTCTCATTCCCACCAAGTTGTGTGCCATCTGCACACTTGGAAAGATTATGATTGGCCCCCGCATCCAAATCATTGATGATAGATTGTGAACAACTGGGGTGATATGCTACTGGTCATAGCCTGCCAATCTGAGAATGACCCAAATATTCATAGCCTCTACTTTCTGCCTGTTAACCAGTCCTCAGTGCCCCCAATTCCATGAATTTTAATTTTGTTCACTAAACTCCTGAAAGGGATTTTACCAAAAGCCTTCTAATAATCCAAATACTTCACATCCGCTGGTTGCCCATCATTGACATTGCTGGTAACATCCTTAAAAAACTATCAGGTTTCTAATTGTTGATTTCCTCATCATACGTTCCTCTTCATCTTATGTTTGCAAACTTTCAATCTGCAAGACTTGTTGCAGGGTTAATAGAGGTTTGAAAGATGATTATCGATGCATTCACTCTCTGTAGCTATCATCTTCAACATTGGTATGTTGAAAGTTACCAGATTCATCGAAAGTTAAGAACTCCCATTAATTTCTCCAGTACTGTGTTTTTTTCAATAATCCTAATTTCTTTCATTTACCCACGCTCATTAGATCCTGGCATCTTAATTACTTCAGTGAGACATCTTTTGCTT
The DNA here is from genome assembly GCF_021869965.1 of Rhincodon typus. Lineage (NCBI taxonomy): Eukaryota > Metazoa > Chordata > Chondrichthyes > Orectolobiformes > Rhincodontidae > Rhincodon > Rhincodon typus. The sequence goes on from NC_063359.1 coordinate 5,407,022, forward strand.
CTCTTGATTAAGAGAGACACACAAGTACTTATTTAGCTTTTCTGCCATTTCTGTATAAGCTATTATAAACTATAATGTCTCTTCATTTAGTCGGCCCAGATTTGCTAATATTTTCTTTTTTGCATGCCTATTGAAGATTTTATAATCTATTTGTATGTTCCTTGCTATTTTACATTCATATTTTGTTCCGTTCCTTCTTTGAATTCTAAAATACTCCCCGTCCTCGGGCTTACAACTTTTTTTGATAACTTTATAACCTTCCACCTTTGATTTAATACAGTCATTAACTTCCCTAGTTAACCATCGCTCTCTCACTTTCCCTGTTGTTTTTTTGTCTCGCCATAAAGGAGTGTGATTTTTTTTTTTAATAAACCGATCGTTAATTCTTTAATCGTTGCCTATCTGCTGTCAAACCTTTTTAAATATATTGTTCTGATCCACTGCAGCCACTTTCCTCCTTTGACCTTCATAATTGCCTTTGTTTAGATTTAAGTCCTAGTTTCACATTGGGCTAATTTTTTTTCCCAAACTTTACGGAAAATTCTAAGATTATGTGCTCATTGTTCTGTAAAGGTTCTTTTATTTCAAGGTTATTAATTTGGACTTTCTTGTCACCTTCACATATTGCTCCAGAAGACTATACTGATCACAGTCTAGGAATTCTTTTCACCACAGGATTGGTTCTCATTAGTTTTATCTAATCTCCATGTAGGTTGAAGTTACCCCTTTTTGGTGCATCACCAGTCATGTTTTATTGGCTTATAAACCTCTCCTACAAATGATTGCTGCTGCTCCTTGCTGCTTCTAAACTCTACCGGAACAGTTTCGGAATCAACGCAGAAATGCTGAATACTATTTTACAGGAGTCAGATTGGACTTAAAATGTTGACTCTGTTTCTCTCCACAGATGCTACCAGATTTGCTGAGTTACTTCACCATTTACTGTTTCTTTCAGATTTTCAGCACCTGCAGCATTTTTGCTTTTATTGAGGAGAGGCGATGGCCTTGAGTATTAATCAAGAGACCCAGGTAATGTTCTGGGGACATTGGTTCGAATCCTGCCGTGGCAGATGGTAGAATTTGAATTCAATAAAATATATTTGGAACTAAGTGTAATGATAACCATTGTTGATTGTCAGGAAAACCCATCTGGTTCACTAATGTCGTTTAGAGAAGGAAATTGCCATGCTTACCCGATCTGGTCTATATGTGACTCCAGACCCACAGAAATGTGGTTGACTCTTAACTGCCCTCTGGGCAATTAACAATGGGTAATAAATGCTGCCTAGCCAGTGATGGTCATATTCTGTGAATGAATGATTAGAAAACACAGATTCTGCTTTCTGTTCTTCTAATCAAAGAACTTCTCTCATTAATACACTGACATCATCCCTTCTTAGCAGCACTGCCCTATCTCCTTTTCCTTTTTGCCTGACCACTTAAATGTCATATAGCCTTGAATATTCAGTTCTCAGTCTTGGTCACCCTGCAGCCATGTCTCCATAATGGCATTGTGTATAGATGTGGCATCCTGTTGAGAAAATAGATGGAACCATGGTTTGATGTCTCATCTGTGGACCATGCTATCAGTATCTATACTTGAACATCAACTTCTAAAGGGGAGTTAAAGTCATAGAATCCCTACAATGTGGAGAGTTCATGGATACAGCAACAACTGATTATTTTCATTTGCAGTGACTTATTTATGAGAGACACGTACAAATTATTGCTTACAATTATAGGAACTTAGGTTTGTTCCTAAAGGGCAAGGATCATGAATTCCCTGTTGTAGTCCTGTAAGTGGTTGTGATTTGTTTTGTATCTCAGTAGTGGGTGTACTGCTGTTTCTATCTTTATAGTCATTGCACGAGAAGACCTCTAAAGAATAGTGTCCTCTCATTGACTGCTGGCTTAGCATGCATTTAACTCTGCAAATGATTTAGCCAAGCCAATTATAACTTATTCAACACTGAGCTTTAAAATTGAGTTTTCTTTAAGTACAAATATGTAGCTAAAGTGGGATAATATGCAGGCAGTGGATGTACCATTTTAATTCATTGGGTGTCATATTTTTGATATTGTTCATCTTAAATCAGAGGGTACTTTTTCAAAGTTGTTAATTGGAATGTTTTGAGAGTTTCAGGCACCTAACATTTAAGACTCTATTACATTTGAAACAATCTGCATATGTTGATGTACAATACATGCACTCCCTATAAGTTTCATTGTTTCTAATACCTTCTCTTCACACCATAAGCAATACGTGTTTATACTTCCCCATGACTCCAAGATAGCAACCTCCATCACTCATATAGAACTCTGCAGCTGCTTGAATCTCACTGAAATTAAGTCTCTTTTAGCCTGCTGTCTTAGCTCTTTGCAACCTCTAGCTGCTGCAGTTCTGCTTGACTTGACCTCTGAATGCATTCATCATCCCTTGTTCTTGGCTTTCCTATCTCTGTCCTGAGTTTCTCAACTTATTTCACTGACTGTTTTAATGACCATTCAGTCAAAAAGTCATTTTTCTCCCAAATCTCTCTGCCAACTCGTCCCAGAGAGAATCCTCATTGTTGCACAATCAGCTGTAGTCTGCAACACCATCATGAGTGTTGCTGAAAAAAATACATATTTTGTTGAAGCTGTTGATGGTGCAGTCGTCAGGACATTATATAAGAATATCTAATGTGAAGAGGAGCAACACTGTTCCTTCGTTGAAAAACGGATGGAGGTGTTGCCATGGAGAATGCTCCAGCTAGAAGATGACTGTCTGTTAACTGCCAAGCTGTGATTAAATTTAAACCAGTCAGTTGATTATGGTCAAGGCATTGTCCAAAGGAATGAACCGGAGAACGGCTGTCACCTAGTATTTGTGTTTTTGTAATTTCATGTGTGTGTTTATGTTCTTTCTGGCTGCAAAAGACAGGGCCCTGTGTATAAATATATGTAGCTTTCAGTAGTATGAATGTGCCACATTACAATCCTAATTAATGAGCTTAAATTGATAATGTAATTCTTAACACAAGAATCTCATCTAATGTCAGACACTGCTTACACTTTTATAAGTGGGTAGTGCTTCCTGTGGACATATCTTGCCTGGTGTGAACAGCCAAAGAGACATGCTGCTTGGTATGATGTGCCAGTCTTTGGGGCATATGGCCCACATACGTAACATCACACCAGCACTGAACTTCAAATCCTCATTTAAATAGTCTGCAAAATGTCTTTTTGGCTTGACAGCAACCTCCTGTTACTGAGGCTTCCTTTTCATTTTGGATTTTGAGTATTGCTGACAAAATCTTGTGGACATTTCACTCATGTTGCTACAGTTGGCTGCACCTGTTGATCATTTTATTAAGGTACCTTACCCTTCTGGGGTAATCTGAGGGAGTTTTGGCATTTCCAAGAGCAAAAGCTGGCCTGAGGCTATTCATGAGATTGCTAATATTCACTGAGAAGTGATGTGATCGGGGTAGCCATTATCTTACAGGATGGCTTTGATGCAGTCTATTCAGCATCAAGCTTATGCAGTGTGTAAATGGCAAATTATTTATGAGCTTGCATCCAAGATCACTCCTACAGCATGTGAAATTGTAGAGAGTATATGTATGGGGATTCCTAACTAGTGGAAGTTAGACTTGCAGTAGCCAGTAGTAGGGAATCATTTGGCAGATTTCTCAACTAGCATTCAGGGAAACTGAGTTTATTTATCTGGACCATGTCAAAGATAAATTGAGTGCAAGATGGAGTCCATTAAAACTTGGAAGGAAATTTTTACATGCAGCTCTGACTTATATAGTGAATGTGTCATCAACATTTTAGAAATGTGGGGGGGTTGGGAGGTTGCGCTTTTCTTATGGAATCCAACAAAGATGTTTGAGAGTACTAGGCCTGGGGGGGGAATCCTGTGACAACGCCATCAATTTGGGTATTTGTGGTGTCACTGAAGCTCAACACAACTGCATAAGTTGCTGAGTTCCTTAATTCACGAATACTGGTTCATGCAATGGTGACAGGTCTCAGTTGCCATGATATAGTGTTGCAGGGTAAAATGCCTATGGCCTTCTTGAGTGGCACATTGATGAATAGGCGAGCCTTGTGGAATGAGCACATGAATGTGGCATTGCTATTGACTTGAGAGTCCTGTGTGGCTTTGACAAATGTAAAGGAAATCTTCACCAAGTGTGTGGAAAACTTGGCCAAAACTGGTAGTTGCAAAATGCATATCATTTGGCCAGTTCACGTTGCGCAGAACTGCTTAAAGATAAGATCAGGGATAAATCGACATTACTTTTTTACATCTTGGGCAGCCCTACATGTGCGGATCCAGTGGACAATGAGGGTGAACCTGATCAAATAAATCACCTGGCAAGTCGTTGCTTCAGTCCAACAAGCAATTTTTTAATGTAACTGCTTTAGAGCAAGGTTGTCTGGTCCTGCTGGGCAGCCTGTCAGTTGGATACATATTTGGTCCAGCAACAAAACTGCATGCCATTTTTGATGATATAATCATGCTTTATACGGATGACTAAACCCATCTTTTTGTCAGGTTTGTAGATGTGCGTGTCCAGGTTGGCCTTGGAGCCTCACGGCAATGTTAGATACTCAGTGTTGCATGTGGAAATCAGACCACTCGTTTGGAATCTCACAGCGTACATCTGCTCAATCAGCTGGGTGCACTTCCAAGGATCAGCATCTCCAGTAGACGCTGGTTTGTGACAGGGGAATTGAGGCACCTCCACTAGTCCACTTTCCAACCAACAACCATGCTCTTCTCATGCAGTATAAAAATATTGCTCTCTTGCAAAATGTCCTCAATCTTTTTCAGCAATACTCAGAATCTGAAACAAAAGGCTAGCCTCAGTAATGGTTACCATGAAACTACTGAATTGTCCAAAAAAATCCATCTAGTTCACTAACGTTCTTTATGGAAGGAATGTGTTGTCCTTATCTAGTTTGGCATCCATGTGATCCCAGGCCTGCTGTCTGAAAATGGCATAGCGAGCACTCAATTGTGCAACAGTGCTGCACTGCATGGACTGTAGCAGTTCCAGAGATTAAGAAATTAGTTCACTACTACGTTCTCAAAGGCTGTTGGAGATGGGCAATAAATGCTGGCCTTAGCCACTGACGCTCACATCCTATCAATGAATTTTAAAAAGAATTCTGTAGTCCATTGTAAGCTGTTAGCCATGTCCTTCAGTCTAAACATTTTGAGTCTCTTTCCATTTTTTTAACTGAATAGCCTAGTTTGAAAATAAAACGCAATTGACAGCTGATGCCTTTTTCAGTGTTCCATCGCTACGTCTTTGAGGTGATTTTTTTTGAACGATATTACACTCACTGTGAAGATTACACTTAGGATTGCCAGTTGATTTAAAAACTGAAATGTTTTGACTTGTAGTGATTGCTAGAGCAATGGTGATTTTGTTGCTTGATTCAGAGAGGATAGAATAACCAAGTATAGTATTGATGATTGACGCACATCCATCTTTGGATAAGACCTGTCACTGCTGACACCTCTACAATTATATTTTGCGTTTGCACAGTCTAGTAAGGATTGCCTGGATTACATTATAATGTTTTGTAGAACAATATCTTTTTAGTCTGCAGTTTCTCCAAAATCCCAATGATAAGTACGCAATCTGAAGGAATTGTAAGCCAGGCAGATGAAGACAGCCTCAAGTTCAAATAGCTTTGCTGTTGAATTAACTGATTTCAGTGGGGTAAGTTTTCAATAATTGACTTCAGTTGCAATATCTCTTCACAAACATACTTCCTTCTATACCTGCATTTGGTGGGGGAGGGGGGGAAATTCTCCTCATGCAATAGATAACAATGTGGAGCTGGAGGAACACAGCAGGCCAGGCAGCATCAGAGGAACAGGAAAGTTGACGTTTCGGGTTGGGACCCTTCTTCAGAAATGGGAAGGTAGCTCAGAAATAGAGAGAGGGGGGGGGGGGCGGGGGAAGGTAGGGGGGGTGGGATGGTGATAGGTGAGTGTAGGTAGGGAGTAGTGGGGATTGGTCAGTGAGGTGGGAGGAGTGGATAGGTGGGAGAGATAATGGACAGATTGTGTCAGGTCAAGGAGGTGGGGATGAGAGGGAGGGTTGGTCATGGGATGAGGTTGGGGGGTGGGGAAATTTTGAAATTTGGTAAAATCCACATTTAGGCCATTGGGCTGTTGGCTCCCGAGGCAGAACTGCTCCTCCGGTTTGCAGGTGGTGTCATTGTGATACTGGAGGAGGCCCAGGATGGACATGTCACTCAGGGAGTGGGAGGAGGAGTTGGTGGTTTGCGACTGGAAGGTGTTGTCGTTTGTCACAAACAGAGTGCAGGCGCTCTACAAAGCGGCCTCCGCGACTCCGCTTGGTCTCACCAATGTAGAGGAGGCCACATCGGGAGCAGGGGATGCAGTAGACCATGTTGACGGATGTGCAGATGAACCACATTAGATCGTTCACAAAGATTAAGTTCGTTTAATCAGCTGCTATTGCTGTATCCCTTACGTTCTCTATGCACCAGGCTATATCCTGTAGGTTTTCCCATTTTTCAAACCTGAAATCTAATTTTCTCCGCTAACTCACATCTCATGCTGTCTACAATGTCCACCTCCTGCTCCCTAAATCCTACTTCAGTCTTGTTTGCCCTTTGAGTTGAAGATGACTATGTTCAGTCATCCGGGTTACTTGGTAGTGTTCCAGCAGGTACGTAGTTACTGCTTAAGCAGATTGGTCCCCAGAAAGTTGCTCTGGAAAAAGGACGGGATACTGTAGACGATTGAGTTTGAATGAGTTTCTGGTTTAGGATTTCTTTTAGTGTTTTCTCTCTGCCTAACAATCTGCTTGATTTCACTGGAGGATGGATCAGACTGATGTCCCTACTTCCTCCTTAACCATTCCATCTTCTCAGGTACTCTCTCCCTCCCTTAACATCTCTGATTGTAGAAATTCCTGTCCTTTTGTCAACTACCCCATCTCTAACTTCTTCCTCTCTAGTGCTTGAACAGGCCTTCACTTCTCATGCCCATCCACAAACAACTTCAATGTTTAAATTCATCCAATCAGGTTTCCACCTCCACCAAAGCAGCCCTGAAATGGCTTCTATGACTGACTGACTGACTGACTACTTGTAAACCGTCTTGTGGTTTGAACTGTCTCCAGCCTTTGACGTGGTTCAACCATGCCTGCCTTCAACAACCGCTGTCAATGTTGAGTTTCATGTTGATGCTCCTTAAAATGTGCTGAACTAAATTTCAGTATGTGGCTCCACGTGGGCTGTTAGACTGCAGTGATTACCTAAGGGTAGCGGTTTTCAATGGAGACATTTTTAAGGCTTTTTTTTTTGAAAGGGTGTATCCTTACTATCATTTGTACTGACCACCCTGTGGTGTTTGCCCTGACACAGTTCCCGATTGAGGATCTGCTTAGGGAATCTGTCGTCATCCGTGTGGGAGACATGGCCTGCTCAACCAAGTTGAATTTTCTGGAATGTCGTCTTCAGGCTCCTCCTGTAGAATGGGCGGTTGCGTGCTCCTCCTGTAGAATGGG
>NC_063359.1:5414578-5428278 GCF_021869965.1 Rhincodon typus
GTGCTCCTCCTGTAGAATGGGCGGTTGCGTGCTCCTCCTGTAGAATGTGGGAGGTAAGGGTCACCACTGGTGTCCCCACTGACTTCATCTGCGGTAAGTGCACCCAACTCCAGCTCCTTGGAAACCGCGTTAGGGAACTGGAGCTGGAGCTGGATGAACTTTGGATCATTTGGGAGGCTGAGGGGGTAATTGAGAGGAGTTACAGGGAGATGGTCACACCTCAGGTACAGGAAAAAGGTGGATGGGTTACAGTCAGGGGACGGAAAGGGAACAGGCAGACAGTGCAGGGATCCCCTGTGGCTGTTCCCCTCAAAAACAAGTGTACCGTTTTGGATACTGTTGGGGGGGACGACTTACCAGGTGTAAGCCATGGGGTACCGGTCTCTGGCACAGAGTCTGTCCCTGTTGCTCAGAAGGGAAGGGGGGAAAGGAGGAGAGCATTAGTCATTGGGGACTCCATAGTTAGGGGGACAGATAGGAGATTCTGTGGGAACGAGAGAGACTCGTGGTTGGTGTGTTGCCTCCAGGTGCCAGGGTCCGTGATGTCTCGGATCGTGTTTTCGGGATCCTTAAGGGGAAGGGGGAGCAGTCCCAAGTCGTGGTCCACATAGGCACCAACGACATAGGTAGGAAAAGAGATGGGGATGTAAGGCAGAAATTCAAGGAGCTAGAACAAACAGAGTTGTTATCTCTGGTTTGTTACCCGTGCCACGTGCTAGCGAGGCGAGGAATAGGGAGAGCGAGCAGTTGAACACGTGACTGCAGGGATGGTGCGGGAGGGAGGGATTCAGATACCTGGATAATTGGGGCTCATTCCGGGGTAGGTGGGACCTCTATAAACAGGATGGTCTACACCTGAACCAGAGGGGTACCAATATCCCGGGGGGGAAATTTGCTAATGCTCTTCGGGAGGGTTTAAACTAATTCAGCAGGGGGATGGGAACCTGAATTGTAGCTCCATTGTACAGGAGGTTGAGAGTAGTGAGGTCATGAATAAGGTTTCAAGGTTGCAGGAGTGTACCGGCAGGCAGGAAGGTGGTTTGAAGTCTACTTCAATGCCAGGAGCATCCGGAATAAGGTGGGTGAATTTGCAGCATGGGTTGATACCTGGGACTTCGATGTTGTGGCCATTTCGGAGACATGGATAGAGCAGGGACAGGAATGGTTGTTGCAGGTTCCGGGGTTTAGATGTTTCAGTAAGATCAGGGAAGGTGGTAAAAGAGGGGGAGGTGTGGCATTGTTAGTCAAGGACGGTATTACGGTGGCAGAAAGGACGTTTGATGAGGAGTCGTCCACCTGAGGTAGTATGGACTGAGGTTAGAAACAGGAAAGGAGAGGTCACCCTGTTGGGAGTTTTCTGTAGGCCTCCGAAAAGTTCCAGAGATGTAGAGGAAAAGATGGCAAAGATGATTCTGGATAGGAGCGAAAGTAACAGGGTAGTTGTTATGGGGGACTTTAACTTTCCAAATATTGACTGGAAACGCTATAGTTCGAGTACTTTAGACGGGTCAGTTTTTGTCCAATGTGTGCAGGAGGGTTTCCTGACACAGTATGTAGATAGGCCAACAAGAGGCGAGGCCACATTGGATTTGGTACTGGGTAATGACCCAGGCCAGGTGTTAGATTTGGAGGTAGGTGAGCACTTTGGTGATAGTGACCACAATTCGGTTACATTTACTTTAGCGATGGAAAGGGATAGGTATATACCGCAGGGCAAGAGTTATAGCTGGGGGAAAAGGCAATTATGAGGCAAGATTTAGGATGCGTAGGATGGAGAAGGAAACTGCAGGGACTGGGCACAATTGAAATGTGGAGCTTGTTCAAGGAACAGCTACTGCGTGTCCTTGAGAAGTATGTACCTGTCAGGCAGGGAGGAAGTGGTCGAGCGAGGGAACCGTGGTTTACTAAAGAAGTTGAATCTCTTGTCAAGAGGAAGAAGGAGGCTTATGTAGAGATGAGGTATGAAGGCTCAGTGAGGGCGCTTGAGAGTTACAAGTTAGCCAGGAAGGACCTAAAGAGAGAGCTAAGAAGAGCCAGGAGGGGACATGAGAAGTTTTTAGCAGGTAGGATCAGGGAAAACCCTAAAGATTTCTATAGGTATGTTAGGAATAAAAGAATGACTAGAATAAGATTAGGGCCAGTCAAGGACAGTAGTGGGAAGTTGTGCGTGGAGTCCGAAGAGATAGGAGAGGTGCTAAATGAACATTTTTCGTCAGTATTCACACAGGAAAAAGACAGTGTTGTCGAGGAGAATACTGAGATACAGGCTATTAGACTAGACGGGATTAAGGTTCATAAGGAGGAGGTGTTAGCAATTCTGGAAGGTGTGAAAATAGATAAGTCCCCTGGGCCGGATGGGATTTATCCTAAGATTCTCTGGGAAGCTAGAGAGGAGATTGCAGAGCCTTTGGCTTTGATCTTTGTTGTCATTGTCTACAGGAATAGTGCCAGAAGACGGGAGACTAGCAAATGTTGCCCCCTTGTTCAAGAAGGGGAGTAGAGACAACCCTGGTAATTATAGACCAGTGAGCCTTACTTCGGTTGTGGGTAAAGTATTGGAAAGGATTACAAGAGATATGATTTATAATCATCTAGAAAGGAATAATTTGATTAGGGATAGTCAACACGGTTTTGTGAAGGGTAGGTCGTGCCTCAAACCTTATTGAGTTCTTTGAGAAGGTGACCAAACAGGTGGATGAGGGTAAAGCAGTTGATGTGGTGTATATGGATTTCAGTAAAGTGTTTGATAAGGTTCCCCACAGTAGGCTATTGCAGAAAATACGGAGGCATGGGATTGGGTGATTTAGCGGTTTGGATCAGAAATTGGCTAGCTGTAAGAAGACAGAGGGTGGTGGTTGATGGGAAATGTTCATCCTGGAGTTCAGTTACTAGTGGTGTAACTCAAGGATCTGTTTTGGGGCCACTGCTGTTTGTCATTTTTATAAATGACCTGAATGAGGGCGTAGAAGGATGGGTTAGTAAATTTGCGGATGACACCAAAGTCGGTGGAGTTGTGGATAGTGCGGAAGGATGTTGCAGGTTACAGAGGGACATAGATAAGCTGCAGAGCTGGGCTGAGAGGTGGCAAATGGAGTTTAATGCGGAAAAGTGTGAGGTGATTCACTTTGGAAGGAGTAACAGGAATACAGAGTACTGGGCTAATGGTAAGATTCTTGGTAGTGTAGATGAGCAGAGAGATCTCGGTGCCTATGTGCATAGATCACTGTAAGTTGCCACCCAGGTTGATAGCGTTGTTAAGAAGGCGTACGGTGTGTTAGGTTTTATTGCTAGAGGGATTGAGTTTCGGAGCCATGAGGTCATGTTGCAGCTGTACAAAAGTCTGGTGCGGCCGCACTTGGAGTATTGCATACAGTGCTGGTCGCCGTATTATCGGAAGGATGTGGAAGCATTGGAAAGGGTGCAGAGGAGATTTACCAGGATGTTGCCTGGTATGGAGGCAAGGTCTTATGAGGAAAGGCTGAGGGACTTGAGGCTGTTTTCGTTAGAGAGAAGAAGGTTAAGAGGTGACTTAATAGAGACATACAAGGTGATCAGAGGATTAGATAGGGTGGACAGTGGGAGCCTTTTTCCTCGGATGGTGATGGCTAGCACGAGGGGACATAGCTTTAAATTGAGGGGTGATAGATATAGGACAGATGTCAGAGGTAGGTTCTTTACTCAGAGAGTAGTAAGGGCGTGGAATGCCCTACCTGCAAAAATAGTAAACTCGCCCACTTTAAGGGCATTTAAATGGTCATTGGATAAACATATGGGTGATAATGGAATAGTGTAGGTTAGATGGGCTTCAGATTGGTTTCACAGGTCGGCGCAACATTGAGGGCCGAAGGGCCTGTACTGCGCTGTAATGTTCTATGTTCTATGCTGTGGAGGCCAAAACGATGTTTATGATTTTTGTCCTGTCTCGAATTCTCATGGTAGTCCTAAGCTGCCTTGGCAGAAGTGTTTCCAGAGCTTGGATGTAACTTTGATAGCAGACCCATGATTCTGAGCCAAGCAAGAGGGTTGTAAGCACAGTGGCTTAATGGAGTTTGAATTTAATCTTCAACTGCTCCCAGGCACCCAGCCCATTGCTGCTGACCTCTTGTTTTAGTCACTATCATTCAAGTAGTTTTTGCTATCCTTCCTGTTGATCTATTCAGTCCTTATTCCAGGCGTAACCATTTACAATCTTGTTCCCCTCATGATTACCATGTCAAACCCTCAAAAGTAATTTGTGCCTGTAATTCATTAGTTTACTCCTGCTCTTGTGTGTTTGTATAAACAAACTTGTCTGGGATGCACACACCAACCTACTCTGTTTTTTTCTCACATTTCATTAGCTCAGCTTCTTTTAGTTGTTCCCTTTTCCTGTGGTATCTAAAGCAGAGTTTCTGACTATTGCTCTGTTCTCTTTTATTTCTGCCATCTGATGATTTTAGAATGATTATTTATGTAGAATTTTCTACCTGGGCCTTCCCCACCCCTCTATTTATTAAAAAAAATTGTGCTGCCTTTTTTGAGGGCACAATTTCTTTCAGACAAGATGTTAAATCAAATTTGCATGCGACCTTCTCAGGTGGGTTAAAAAATTCTGTGGCACAATTGGAAGAAGAACAGGGGACATCTCCTGGTGTTCTAATCAATATTCCCAATCAGTTGTTATTAGAACAGATGCTCTCATTGGTCTCATTGTCTCATTATTGATTGTGGACCCCTATGTAGGCAAATTGACTGCAGTATCTCCTACATCCACAATGGTAATTTTATGTCAGAAAGTACCTCTAGCAATAAAATTCTTTTTGTCCTGAGGTCATGCGAACTGCTGTATAAAATGCAAGTCTGTCCTCCTGCTGATGTGGGAAAATTAGCAGACTGAAGTTCAGTTAATGATTTCATCAAAGTGAGTGCTTGAATAATGTTGGCAAAAGCACTGCACTGCTTTGCTGCAGTTTATTCAGATCATTACTGTTACAAGCGACTAATTAAGCTGTCTGCTTCTCTTCCACCTCCAATCGCTGAACCACATTTGACTAGCTTTTATCACGATGCATTTTTTGAGAATGTTATCCAGCGGTGAGAAAAGACTCTTTTTCCCCGTTCTCTGTCAATTTGAGTGACCTCAACCTCAGGCTGATAGTTCCTGAAGTAGCTTTATTTGTAAAATATCAAGGAGCCATTTTTGGAGTTTGAAGTGTTACATAGAAATGCGTGAAGATTGAATTCAGAACATTGGTGTCGGTAATTAAACTAGAACGTGTTCCAACTTATAGTGGATTCAATTTAATGGAAGATTTGAATACTGGCACTGAGTAATTTGAGTACATTCTGGTGATGTGCCCGTCCTGCAAATGTATGCTGTACTTAGAGGAGGAGCTCGGAGCAGTGGCCTGTGCCTGGCTTACACTGATCTGTTTTGGCACAAGTTTTCCCCAAAAGGGGCACAAGGTAGTCTATACATCCATGCCATTTCTTTCCTGGGAATTGTGATAATTAGTTTGATTGGGTTGGTCCTGCTGTTTGTAACCGAACCGTACTTGGGCATTTTCCCACAATGTTAGGTGGATGCCAGCATTGTGGTTGTATTGAGAGAGCCTTAACTAGATGCATGAGGAGGCCTGAAGCACTGATTCGCAGCATTTTAAAAAAAAAATATATGTAACTACGAAAATGTAAAATTCTTAGGTCCGTTTTGACAAAGCTGCAACTACAAGCTGCTGTCAGGTTGCAGATTGTGCACTCCCACAGGTAACTGGAAGATCTGAAGGCAAATGAATCTCCGGGCACCGTGAGTTACGCAGGCTCTTCCTTGGACTGATGCAATTTAAATACGACCAGCTCCAGAGGCACTAAATGGCATAGTTTTCTTTGGCATCTTTGGAGGCATTCAAGAGGGCACTGGCCGATTATGTGTACGGAAATAATGTGCAAATAATGAGGAAAGCTCAGGACATTGGCAGTACATAACGATGCTCATTTGAGGAGCTGGTGCAGACACAGCGGACTGAATGGCCTCTTTCTGCACCAAAACACTCTGATTCTGTGAGGCAGAAATACTTTCACAAGAGGGTAAATGCTGCATCCAGAGCTGAAAGGATTTTCTTTCCAACTCATCTGTATAGCCGCAGTGCTGTTTCCTGATTATTATGTGTGTGAATTTTGACTATCCAAAAAGGAACGTTCAGTTGTTAAAACAGCACTTCTTTGGACTTCCACAGCAATAGTGCTCATGGCTTTCCACATGCTCAGTGATTCACCTTTTGCTCCGTTCTGATATGCACCATTAGTCGGCTAGGTCTTACAGGTATATGAGCCTACGCTGGCAGGCAGGCGGGCTGCCTGGCATTTTGAGTTTCCTTGTCTTAGCTGTTCTTGCTGGCTTGGGTACCCTGGTAGGCCTCGTACTGAATCACCCAGTCATTCTTTTCTAGTCTGTATCTGTTTCATGCATTTTGTCGGCTAAGTACAGGACACAAAGCCAGTCTAGATCTTATTCCCTTAACCAAGGACAGATAACTACCAAGTACAGAAAATGCTATAATTGTATATTAGGGAACTAAAGCTATCAGTACAGAGGTGCAATCATTGAAATTATCAAAGGATGAGAAAAGAGTTTGCTGGCTTTTGATATTTTTCTCGACAGAAACCTCTTGTCCTGGTGCATACTTGACATTGCTTTGATTTTCTGTTGAATTTTGAATGTCAGTGAGCTTTCCTGAAGAAAGTGATGTGAACTTGCTTGTTGCCTCTCCTGGGAATGTTTTTTGAATTAGTTACTTATTCAAAGTGGATGCTTAACTGAAGGACCTTTCTCCTCAGGCAGTGTGCTGCAACTGGAAGATTATACATTGTTGTCAGAAACGCTTGTGAGCCAAATCAGGAGATACCTGCAAAATGATGTTTCAGGTTAATCTAGCATTGCTCCCTTGGAATTGTCATGTGCAGCCAGAAGGATTATGTGACTGTGCTGGTACAATGGCAGGATCCCTGTAGTAAGATCATCTCCCTTGAATTATATGAGAAAAGAATTATATCATTGCATTTACTGATATCAACATTTTTCAAATAATTTTAGTTTTGTTACCTTCTACTCTTGTCCCTTGTAAAAGTGCCAACCTGCCTAAAGATATAGTTCCCTGGGAGCTGCAACTGCTTGGGTGCCTTGCCAAAGTAGTTGCATTTTTTAATTAAAGGATGTGGGTGTCACTGGTTGGGCTAGCAATCATTGCCTATCTGTAATTGCCCTTGAGAAGGTGGTGCTGGTAAGCTGCCTACTGGTGAACCTAGAACTGCTGCAGTCTTATGTGCTGTAAGTAGACCCACAATGCTATTAGGGAGGGAATTTGCTACCCATGTCCTTCTGGATGTTAGCAGTCATGGTTTGGAAGGCGTAGTAAGGATCTTTAGTGAATTTCTGCATTGAATTTGTCAATGGCACACAGTGCTGCTACTGAGTGTCGAGGGTGAAGGGAGTGAATATTTGTGGATATGGTGCGAATCAAGCAGGTTGCTTTGTCCTACATGGTGTTAAGTTTCTTGAGTGTTGTTGGAGCTGCACTAATTCTGGTATGTGGGGAGTATTCCATCACACAACACCAGGTTATGGTCCAACAGGTTTATTTGAAATAACAAGCTTCCAGAGCCTTGCTGCTGCTTCACCTAAAGAAGGAGCGAGGCTCTGAAAGCTTGTATTTTCAAATAAACACAAGAGCTTATGTTTTCAGAACAGTTCTGAGGAAGGGTCTCCGGACCCGAAACATTAACTCTGTTTTGTCCTTCACAGATGCTGCCAGACCTGCTGAGCTTTTCCAGCAACCTTGTTTTTGTTGTCGTTATTGTGAATGTAAAGGGATGATGGTTAGCTTCTGTCTTGTTGGAGGTGGTCGTTGCCTGGCATTAATGTAGCGGTGAATTTTACTTGCGACTTGTTACCCCAAGCCTGGATGTTGACCAGGTCTTGCTGCATATGTACATGGACTGCATCAGTATCTGAGGAGTCATGAATAGATCTGAACATCGTGCAATCCTCTCTTCTGACCTTATGATGGAGGTATTGATGAAACAGCTTTAGAAGCTTGGGTTTAGGACATTACTGTGAGGATTGTGATGTCCTGTAGATGAAATCCCTGTACTCCTCCAACTATAACCATCTTTTATGGTATGTATAACTCCAACCAGAAGAGCATTTTCACTTGGTTCCCACTGATTCCAAATTTGCTGCTCTGAAACAGCTTGGCTAGGGATATGGCAAGTTCTAGAGTAAGGACATCCATTGCCAGCACATAACCTTTACATAACCAGTGCCTCCAGACATGAATCTAATTGGCTGGAGACCTCCTGAAGATGGATCATTCATTCAGTACATGTGGCTGAAGATTGCTATGAATCTTTTCTTTTACACTGATACGCTGGACTCCCCATCATGGAGTATGGAGATATTTCTAGAACAGCCTCCTCCAGTCTGTTGTTTAATTGTCCACCAGGATATCAGAGTTAGGGCATTGAGAATGTAAAATTCATTACAAGGAGTAACAGAAGTGAATAGTGTGAGTAAAGAGTTAATTGCACCAATACCCTGACAGTAGTTACTATGTATGCACATACGGAGTTATGTCATCCTAATGTTAGATCACATATCAGATGGTGGAATTTGTATTTCAAATTTGAATTCATAAACCCACCTCATATCATTCAATGTTGATAGACAGAAGAAGCTATAACTGAGCCCAATAATTGGTTTTGTCCAGCCACTATGACTTCAATTACATCCCAGTTTCTCCAATTGGGTGTGCTGTGATACAAGCTGTTTCTGATGTGGTGAAATAAATTGGCAGACCAACCAGACATGAGGAGGGCTTCTGGTGCTGCCATGATTTGCAGACTGGTCATGGTATTAAACATCTGCCTATGTTCAGTTACTCGGAGCCTGGAGCTTGGTAAATGGTGAGGATACCATACCAGCATTAAGATGTGTACCTCTGCCGGTCGCACGGTTTCAAAAGGCCAGCCTTTTTTCTTCTTAAAAAAAAAAAAAAAAATAGTGAGACTATTTTCTTAGTTTGCTCCTCACTCACTTGTTTGAACACAGTCAGTCTCTCCACATAGGGTGGCACAGTGGCTCAGTGGTTAGCACTGCTGCCTCACAGCGCCAGGGACCCGGGTTCGATTCCACCCTCGGGCGACTGTCTGTGTGGAGTTTGCACATTCTCCCCGTGTCTGCGTGGGTTTCCTCTGGGTGTGCCGGTTTCCTCCCACAGTCCAAAGATGTGCAGGTTAGGTGGATTGGCCATGC
The DNA here is from genome assembly GCF_021869965.1 of Rhincodon typus. Taxonomy (NCBI): domain Eukaryota; kingdom Metazoa; phylum Chordata; class Chondrichthyes; order Orectolobiformes; family Rhincodontidae; genus Rhincodon; species Rhincodon typus. Next base: position 5,423,868 of record NC_063359.1, read on the forward strand.
TAAATTGCCCGGAGTGTTCAGGGATGTGTAGATTAATTGGGTTATGGGGGAATGGGTCTGAGTGGGATGCTCCAAGGGTTGGTGTGGACTTGTTGGGCCGAAGGGCCTGTTTCCACACTGTGTGGACTCTATAAATAAAATAAAAAACAATGCCCGCAGCCCCACTTCCAAAACTAGTCCTTCAGCTGCATCCCATGCCACTGCCCACTGTCTGTCATCCTTTCGGCTTCCCACCTTAAACCCAACCAACCCCACCAGCCTCCTTGTGTCTGCCCACCCTTCAACTGCTCATTCTCATCCTCATGACTCTGCCATGGAACTTTACAGCTCTCAGCCCATTGTGCCAGTGTCCAGTTAATTCAATTTATTCTCCATCGTCCTGTGAAGTTTTCCCACATCTTTCAGTAAAGTATTCTAGATCACAACATCTCGCTCTCTGGTTTTGCCAATCACCTTGAATCTGTCTCTTCTGGACGCTAACCCTTCTGCCACCAGTAACAGTTTTCCCACATTACTCTTGTCAAACTGTTGTGATTTTAAGCACTTCTATCAAATCTACCATTCACTTTTTCTGTTATAATGAGAGCAACTGCAGATTCTTGGGCTCCTGGATCTAGTCACTGGCACCAGCAGAGAGTATAAAATGGCAGGTGAGTCAGCCTTTTTTATACCTGTAATCCTGTTGTCTTTACCTCGCCCCATTCAAACCCCATCCCTCCTGATCAACTCCAGTTTTCATCCTGGAACCTTAACAAGTGTAAAGCATTAAAATGGAGTCACAGGAGGAAGAACGTTGAGGAAGTACTGTTCTTGAGCTTCTGTGGGACCAGCCCCTTTAAGATTTTCACTCACCCCAGATTTTGGGATCATGTCTGCAGTCAGTTGTGTTCTGAGCACATTGGAAAGGAAAGAAATCTTGCATCGGATTTGCTGAATGGGTGTCTAAACAATTTGAGGCCCCACAGGAAGCTCGGGCGCTGAGCTATTGGCTCAGTTTGTCTTGCTAGTTGCTCTTAAGGTAATTCTGAAATTCAGATTTACAGCCGGATCCTAGACCATCTGGGGTTGGCCACTCAGGATGTTTAGTTGCTTTACTGTACTATCAGTAAAGTGGTTGTAGGACAGCAATATGAATGCATCACAAATAGATGATTTGACAGAAACAATATGGGTTAACCATTGAAGCTTCATCGGCTTATGAAGAAATAGTTATAAAATGGCACTTACCCACCTATAAAACCAGGTTGCTGACAATTCATGGGCCACTGCAGAATCAAGCATCTTTCTAAAGCTGTTAAATTTGATCATTGAGGCAAAGTAGCATTCGGATGGGTAAGTGCTCAAGAACCATTATGAAAGCAATTAGAGCATGTTAAGTATTTTAATGAATGTTACTCAAATCCAGGCTAAAGTTTTAGATTAATTTCTGAAATTCAACATCCTTGAAACACTAGTGTTCCTTCGGGAACTGAGCATGGTGTGTTTTTGCAGGGAAAGGCAAGTGTGAGTTCCACTTAAATAAGGTGCAAATAAATTTAGTCTGTCTGACCTTTTCATTGGAAGCGGCAGTAGATTACTTTTGATGTCTTAATTTAGTTCTCCAGTCAAAGGTGAAATGAGTCACAATGCATGATGTATTTTGCAAGCACATTAGGCTCAGGCTTGCTCCCTCTTCTGTATCCCCAACCCATGCCACTGCAGCCAAAGTATTGGCAGAAACAAAGGGGATGTGTAGGCTGCCTAGTTTTCAGGATGAGTGTGGATAAGGTGGATGGGGGGGTCTTGGTGCTGTTTAAATGTTGCTGCCTTACTGGCATCTATAACATTAGCTTGCAGCTAACACCACCCCCCCCGACTTGCCTCCAGTTTTCCCTTCAGCCTGCTTGCGCTCCTCCCCCCAGCTCCTTCCTGGGCACCTGCACATAATAGCACAGTAAAGTCTTCTCACACTGCTGTGAACCTGAGCTGTTTCTGGCTGAAAGGATTCTGCAATATGAATATGAACTTGCACTGTTGAATCCTGGCTTATCCATCTCTTTGTTTCACTGGTATATATTGAGACTTTTAATGATAGTAGGAACTGCAGATGCTGGAGAATCTGAGATAACAAGGTGTAGAGCTGGATGAACACAGCAGGCCAAGCAGCATCAGAGGAGCAGGAAGGCTGACGTTTCAGGCCTAGACCCTTCTTCAGAAATGGGGGAGGGGAAGGGGGATCTGAAATAAATAATCTCTTCAGCCTTGAAACTGCTCGACCACGTCCTGAAGCCAACCAGGTACTACAGCCGCATCACCTTTCTTAGTACCTGCCTACGGAACCAGACCATCCCCAATGGACTACAGTCCACATTCAGGCCTTTCCAGTTTGGCCCCAACTGTGACAATGTCTACATTCAGAGCATTGAGACCCTTCAGAAGAGTTTCTCCCTGTGACTCGTGAAACACACACTCGCAGCAATGCGCCAGCATCTCCGGGCACTACAATCAAGCCTACCCCAGCTCAGACCCTCCCTCTCCCAGACCTGCAAAGGACCTCTCCTGTTTTTTATTCTTCGTAGGATCCACAACCTGAACTCTCAATTCTACTCAGCTTTATTGGACACTAAAAACCGTAAGTACAGTAAACTTACTGGTACCTACCACCCAAAATGGGCTTCCTCCACGTCCCAAATCCCCAACCCTACCCAGGACCTTCCCCACAATGTGCCCGCCACCATTGGCCATGTGGCCACTGTCGGAGCACCCACGGATGACGTCACATCCTCCGCCGCCGGGTACCCCACTTCCTGGACAGCGAACGCCATCGACACCGCTGCTGATGCAACTGCCTCCATTTCCGAGGACACACCAACTGTCACCGCTGCTGACACCGCCTACTCCGCTCCACCCACAGCCGACGCCGACGTCGCTCCGCCCACAGCCAGCAGCTCCAGAGGAGACTACAGCACCCCGCCCTGCCGGGCCTTCATCCCCCCCAGACCTCCCCCTTACTGAGGACGAATGGTCAGTCCTCAGTAAAGGGCTCACCTTTGTCCCCCTCCACCCACACGTCAACGAATACCGGTCACGTTTGGACATAGAGCAGTTTTTCGTCCGCCTCCGCGCTTACTACTTCAACCGTGAGCCTAACCCTCCCTCTACTGACCCCTTCTCCCGCCTCCAACACACCCCCTCCTCCTGGACACCACCCCAAGGCCTCCTACCCTCCCTCGACCTCTTCATCTCCAACTGCCGTTGTGACATCAATCGCCTCATCCACTCCAACCTCTCCCCCACAGAATGTGCAGCCCTCCGCTCCAATCCCAATCTCATCATAAAACCAGCGGACAAGGGAGGCGCAGTTGTACTATGGCGCACTGACCTCTACATCACCAAGGCCAGATGCCAACTCTCCGACACCACCTCCTACCGCCCCCTTGATCATGACCCCACCCCCGACCACCAAACCATCTCCCAAACCATCCACAGTCTCATCACTTCAGGTGACCTCCCACCCACGGCCTCCAACCTCATTGTTCCCCAACCCCGCACTGCCCACTTCTATCTCCTTCCCAAAATCCACAAACCTGAATGCCCTGGTCGACCCATTGTCTCTGCCTGCTCCTGCCCCACCGAACTGATTTCCACCTATCTTAACTCCATTTTCTCCCCGTTGGTCCAGGAACTCCCTGCCTACGTCCGTGACACCACCCACGCCTTCCACCTCCTCCAGAACTTCCAATTCCCAGGTCCCCAACACCTCATCTTTACCATGGACGTCCAGTCCCTATACACCTGCATTCCCCATACAGATGGCCTAAAGGCCCTCCGCTTCTTCCTGTCCCACAGGCCCGACCAATCCCCCTCCACTGACACCCTCATCCGCTTAGCCGAACCCGTCCTCACCCTCAACAACTTCTCTTTCAATTCCTCCCACTTCCTACAGACAAAAGGGGTGGCCATGGGTACCTGCATGGGCCCAAGCTATGCCTGCCTCTTTGTAGGTTACGTGGAACAATCCCTCTTCCGTACCTACACTGGCCCTAAACCCCACCTCTTCCTCCGTTACATTGATGACGGTATCGGCGCCACCTCGTGTACCCACGAGGAGCTTGAACAGTTCATCCACTTCACCAACACCTTCCACCCCAACCTTAAGTTCACCTGGACCATCTCTAATACCTCTCTCTCCTTCCTGGACCTCTCTGTCTCCATGTCCGGCAACCACCTAGAAACCGATATTCATTTCAAGCCCACCGACTCCCACAGCTACCTAGAATACACTTCCTCCCACCCGCCTTCCTGTGAAAATGCCATGCCCTATTCCCAATTCCTTTGCCTCTGCCACATCTGCTCCCAGGATGAGGCATTCCACTCCCGTACATCTGATGTCCTCGTTTTTCAAGGACCGCAACCTTCCACCCACCACCGC
>NC_063359.1:5428378-5467062 GCF_021869965.1 Rhincodon typus
CAACAGTGGTCGAGAACGCCCTCGACCATGTCTCCCGCATTTCCGGCAAATCATCCCTCACACCCCCTCCCCGCAATAACAACCAAAACAGAATCCCCCTCGTCCTCGCGTACCACCCCACCAACCTCCGGATCCAACGCATCATCCTCCATCTGCAATCCGACCCCAACACCAAAGACATTTTTCCCTCCCCACCCTTATCTGCTTTCTGGAGGGACCAGTCTCTCCGTGACTCCCTTGTCCGCTCCAAACTCCCCTCCAGCCCCACCTCACCCGGCACTTCTCCCTGCAACCACAGGAAGTGCTACACCTGCCCCTGTTTCTCCCCCCTCACCCCCGTCCCAGGGCCCAAGAAGACTTTCCACATCAAGCAGATGTTCACCTGCACATCAGCTAATGTTGTATACTGCATCCACTGTTCCCGTTGTGGCCTCCTCTACATCGGGGAAACCAAGCAGAGGCTTGGGGACCACTTTGCAGAACACCTACACTCGGTTCGCACTAAACAACTGCACCTCCCAGTCGCGAACCATTTCAACTCCCCCTCCCATTCCTCAGACGACATGTCCATCCTGGGCCTCCTGCAGTGCCACAACGATGCTACCCGAAAGTTGCAGGAACAGCAACTCATATTCCGCTTGGGAACCCTGCAGCCCAATGGTATCAATGTGGACTTCACAAGCTTCAAAATCTCCCCTCCCCCTACCGCATCCCAAAACCAGCCCAGCTCATCCCTGCCTCCCTAAACTGTCCTTCCTCCCACCTATCCCCATCTCCTACCTACCAACCTCATCCCGCCCCCTTGACCTGTCCATCTTCCCTGGACTGACCTATCTCCTCCCTACCTCCCCACCTACACTCACCTTTACTGGCTCCATCCCCGCCTCTTTGACCTGTCTGTCTCCTCTCCACCTATCTTCTCCTCTATCCCTCTTCTATCCGCCTCCCCCTCTCTCCCTATTTATTTCAGAACCCCCTTTCCCTCCCCCATTTCTGAAGAAGGATCTAGGCCCAAAACATCAGCCTTCCTGCTCCTCTGATGCTGCTTGGCCTGCTGTGTTCTCTACACCTTGTTATCCCTGGAGACTGTTAATGTCTGGGTTTAGTTTTTATCTAGTTTGTTCTAAAATGTCAAGACGTGCATCTATAAAATGTCTTTCACAACAGAAAGGCACTTTACTTCCAGTACAAACATACTTCAGGTATTATCACTGTTGTAATGAAGCACAGTCAGCAAGGCCCCACCATAGTAAGGTAAAGTCGTCATATGCCTAGCGCACCAGAAGGCTGCTCTCGCTTTAGAGAGAGATGACAGGTTGTGGTTTAACCGGAGGGGTGGGGTTGAGAAGGAGAGCCCTTTATGGTAACCTCAGCCGATGTGGGAATTGAACCCACCCTGTTGGTATTATTCTGCATTGCAAACTAGCCATCCATCCAACTGACCCTGTGTGAATAGTCATGTGATAATGGCCAGAAAACAGATTTTAAATATTGGCCAGGATACTAGGGAGAAGTTCAAACAGTGCCACGAGATCTTGTCTATCCACCTGAGAGAGCAATAGGGGATAACTTAATAACCAGCCTAGATTTCGTGCTCAAGTCTGAGTGCTCTAAAAGAGCAGCAGCTAAATTTTATTCAATACTGTTTTGGTTTCCGTGTTTCTGCCTACTCTTTTTTTTTTGCTGGTGAGATTATGGATCCTTCTGTTCTTGAGAGTGCTTTTACTTCATCTTGCATCTAGCCAAATTATATTCATAACTATAGATAATTAATAGTCTTTCAGATGAATCCAGCTACTGATTGATTCTTGTATTTCTGCCAGCTGATCTTTGTGCTGAAAAGAAGAATGATGTTAAAGTAAACCTTTGTGAGCTTTAAATTCCAAACAAACAATAAATAGGAAAATAAGTTAATTAGAGAAACCTATTTATTTACATAAGCTACTCTATATTAGTTTATCTTTATTGGAAAATAAGAACTGTTTCATGGATCGTAATTTGAAAATTAGGCCACTTATTGGTAGTTTTCATTTTTTCCCCTGCCAACGATGATATTTCTTTATCTCTTTAGAATTTCCAGTCAAACAGTCTATGTTTGGAGACTGCAGATCAAAATCAATGACTATAACAGATCAGTCTGCTCACTATGTCCATGAACAGTGAACGGAGTTTTACTAATTTAAAGAACTGTCTTGTTAAATTCTAAAACCTGCCAGTCAGGCCAGTATTTAAAGTAATCTTACATCATACTTATATTTGAATTGAATAATTTGTCTGTACCTTCCAGCAAACTGCTTAGTGACCAAGTGAAGTGTTGTTGTAACAATGCATTGAGTTACATTGAAGAATTTTTGTTTTGAGAGTCAGCTTGATTCTTAACCCTTAAAGCTCTAACAGAAATGGTGAAGGCAGTTAAATCTTAAGACAAGAAAAAGATATTTAATAGTCTTCTGAGTCCGTCACACTATCCGCCATGCAAATGTATCTGTCACACTGTAAAATAATAAAGATTTTATTTTAAAAGCTAACCAATTGAATTCAATTCAACTCATCCTGGAGTATTGTATCCATTTCTGGGCACCACACTTTAAGAAGGATGTAAATGCATTAGAGAAGAGACAGAAAAGATTGTGTATATTTCCAGGGATGAGGAACTTCAGTTCTGTGGATAGATTGGAGAAGTGATGGGGCTGTTCTGCTCTGAGAAGATTGTGGGTAGATTTGATGGAGGTGTTCAAAATCGTGTGTCTGGACAGAGGAGATGCAGAGAAACTGATTCCATTTGCAGAAAGCTGAAAAAAAAGCCTGAAAAACACCAATTTGTAATGCTAGGAGACCAATAGCATTAGGAAATGTTTCCTTAGGCTGCATGTGGTTAGGATCTGGAATGCACTGCCCCAGTGCAATGGCGACAGATTCAGTCAAAGCTATTGAAAGGGAAGTGGATAATGATCAGAACAGATTTGCAGGGTTTGGGAAAGTTGGGAGAGCACAACTAGTTGGTCTTGCAGAGAATCAGCACAGGCAGCAGAATCCAACAACCACCTGTGCTGTAGCTATTCTATAATTCTAACCTCTGATTAAACTAAGGATTTGCACAGAACAGTTATCTCCTAGTTAATGTTAGCAATACGCAACAATTCAGTTGTGGCCATTGAAAGGGCATATTATTAATGCACAGATACAACTTTTATCATGTACTATATTCTGTTACATGGTGTATTGTCTCTGGTGGAGAATGCAAAACCAGCAAAATAGCTATAAAAGTGTGGATTTGATAAAACAGAATCTTCTCATGGCATGTGGGTGTCTCTAGCAGGACCAACATGCCTACCCTAATTGCCCTTGAACTGAGTGGCTGACTAGGCCATATCAGAGGACTGCTTTAGAATTAAGTACATTGCTGTGAGTTATATGAAGGCCAGACCAGGTAAGGATGGCAGATTTTCTTCTCTAAAGGATATTACTGAACTAGATGGGTTTTTAATGACATTGGTATGTTTATCACTAAAACATATCATCCAGTTAATCATTATCGCATTGATATTCGTGGATGCTTGATGTTGCAAAATTGACTGTTGTTTCTTCATTACAAAAGCAACTTCATATTAGAAATCTTTCATTGTTTGTAAAGTCCTTTCAGATAGTCGTTGCTCATGTTAGGCGCTGCATAAAGGCCCATCATTTTCTTTGATGTTTAAAGTCACAGCGCTACTGTACATTGCATCACTTATAGCTGAGTATTGCCAACTGAAGTGAAACCTGACGTAGAGTAACCGTATAGAACCTCTGCAGTATCTGTACCAAGAATCCTTTAATGTTTCAATAAAGTCTTTTTTATTGCTTCTGACTTCCTAATGAGCTAAACTGGCTTCAAACGTTGAGGAAAAAGTCATTCATTGCTGCCTCGTCCACTGACTGTTTGGTATCTCTGAAAGCAGTTTCTGTTGCGTTTAGCTGAGCTCTTTACCTGTCCTTGTTGTCTTGTCCATTCTGAGATTGTTCTTCTCAACTGTAAAGGTATTTTTACTCACGGCCAGCATTCCATATTACCAGTTATTCAGCTTGAATGGCTTTACTACATTCTTATCCATCAACTTCAGGGATAAACGTGACTAACTTTTGCACCAGAATGATTTCCAATGTAATCTAAGTATCCTTCATGTTAAAGAAATTATCAACAAGTAAGTTTGTCCAAATGCCATCTTGATACAACCAGCCCTCTTGAAATCTGGAGCCATCGTTATGTTTTCAGCATCTTTGCACAGGAGTCCTAATTGTCCCTAGCTTCCTCACTAACCCATTGTGTTGGCAAACAACTATTTACCCTATAAATAAATCTCTAGCTCTCTACAAAGTAACATCTCCCATTATAAAGATTTTAACTTAACTGAAGGACTTAGGAGAGGTTTTGCATGACACACCGGTTCCTGAGATCTATCTAGGCCATTTGATGCAGACCAGGCCTCAAGTCTATCCTTCAAGCCGAATGATAATTGTTTCCAACTACTGCAAAAGACAGAACATTTGATCATTATTACATTGCTGTCTATGGGAGCTTGCTGTGCACAAATTGACTGCTGTATTTCCTACATTAACAACAGTGACCATACTTCAAACCTGTTTAGTTGGTCAAAAAATGCTTTGAGATCTACTCTATTTTGGTTGGTGCTTTTGTGTATTTTGTTCAGCATTGGACAAACTGCAGTTTCACTCTGGTCTTGTTTAAATTAGAGTAATTTGTGCCCATTTTTATCTGGACCTCTTGGAGGTTGAAGGTGTTTGAAGAAGAGCTGTACTGGACATGAAATGTTAATTCTGATTCTCTCTCTAACAAATGCTGCCAGACATACCGAGTTGCTCCAGCATTTTCTGTGTTTGTTTCCAATTTCCAGCACCTGCAGTATTTTGCTTTTATTTTGAGTATTTATTTTGGCCAGTATCAAATACCAGGATACTAATTTTCCAGAAATGAAGTTTGGACTTTTGTTTTCTTTATCAAATGCTAACTGACTTGCTCAGTGATATAATGTGTTCCATTTAGTCAAACTAAGTATCCTGGTATTTGTTACTTGGTTTATTGTCAGAAGGCTGCATTTGTGAAACTTGGCAGAGCTGTTTGTGGTGACTTGATTCATAGGAATGAAGAGGATATGTTTGGCAATTGTATGACAGATGTCTTTATTTAAGATGATTCAAAGCAAAAGCAAGTTTTTGTACAACCTGCCATTAGTTTACTTAACCAGAGTTATTGAGTCTGGAAAACACCAGGAGACGAGTTTAATTTTGACAAATTACACCAGGGATAGAGTGCATTCTGACACGCAAGATTGTACAAGTGAGCGAGTGCTCTGTGAGTAAGGTTCCAATGTGGATGAGTAATCAATTCCTATAGACACAGAATGTGACATAATTGCAGTCACGTTCCAGGTACAACATTTGGAAATGCAAGCAATAGAAGGCCTCTGGTGTGAGTGGGGCCTCTAAATGTCGTGTGTTTGACGAGCAGCTATTACAAAGGTCCAGAAATTGCTGTAATAATAATGTGAAGTTTAATGGTGCTCCGTGTTACTTGCAGATAAATCATTGGCATCTTCTGGTGAGAAAATTAAAGCAGGTGAACTGCAAATTAACATGAATTGCGAGATGATTTCCATCTCTGTTGTTAACCTCACAGTACCAATGCTCACTATCAACCACCGGTTTTCAGGAGATTGCTGAGTTTGCCCCATTTAATCAACCTCATTGTAGAAACTTAATTTGGTATTTATTTAACTGTATGATCCTTTTAACGATGAGCTATGTACAGGCTTTTGCTATTCAGATTGACTATTCGTGCGTTAAAGTGAGTGGGGTACAAGTGGGTTTATTTGTCACTTATTGGGTAGCAGTTTGTTCCCATACAGCCTCATTTGTGCAACAGATATCTGTAACTGTGGGAAATCATTAGTCATGCCTACACTGTAGCAGTGATTTGAATGTCACTTTTTCTATATAGTTAAGTAACCAATAATGTTAGTGTTGTCTTTTTCAACAATTGCAATGGCTTCATGCTATCTATCAAGCACAATAGGATTGTCAGCAAAAGTCTTTTATGAATAACTCTTCTTTAGTTCTATTAAAAAGTTCTTCGAACAAATGGCTAATACTATCCCTTTTATAGTTTAGCCTTGCCTTCAGAGGCAAGATTGGACTATTTCTGCAATGTTAGGAGGTATCTGTGGAAATGTGGAATATCCCTTTCCTCCAAAGCTACTTCTGTCTTTATCCCTGGAGTGAGAAGGAAGCATCCTGCCACTGTGAGCAGACTGTCACTTAGCTACCGCCGTGAATGAGTGTCAGTGTCGTTCTGGCTTGTGGGCATGTTGTGACATTAGGATGACCGTTCTCTTTGTGTCTGTTGGAATTTCTGCATTCATGACGTTAATTCCAAATTGATTGCATCATGGAAACTGGGAGATATCAGAACCTGGGTAGCTCCCTCCTTCCTATCGAAGTGCAGTCTTTCATTTGTGACATTAAACCAAGTCCCATTGGGCCCCTCAGGTACACCGCAAAAGGCCTTGCAGCACTATTGTGAGATTGAGCAGGGGAGTTCTCCATGGATTCTGGCTGATGTTTATTCTTCAACCAGCATCACTAAAATTTAATATCTGATTATTATTACATTACTGTTTATGGGAACTTGCTGAGTTCAAACGGGCTGTCAAATGACCTACATTAATTACAATAGCACCTTCATGTCAAGAATGCTTAATTGACTCTAAAGTGCATTGGGATAAAATAAGGTTCTATATAAATGAAACCATTTTCTTATATACTTTTGGAACACTGTTCAATTCTGGTCTTGCTGCTATAGGAAAGATGTTGTGAAACCTGGAAGGGTTCAGAAAAGATTTGCAAGGATGTTGCCAGGGTTGGAGGGTTTGACCTATAGGGAGAGGCTGAATAAGCTGGGGCTATTTTCCCTGGAGTATCAGAGACTGAGGGGTGACCCTTTAGAGGTTTATAAAATCATGAATAGCTAGATCTTTTCCCCAGGGAAGGGGAGTCCAAAACTGGAGGCCATAGGTCTAAGGTGACAGAGGAAAGATTTAAAAGGGACCTAAGGGGCAACGTTTTCATGCAGAGGTTTGTGTGCGTATGGAATGAGCTGCCAGATGAAGTGGTGGAGGCTAGTTCAATTACAGCATTTAAAAGGTATCTGGATGGATATATGAATAGGAAGGGTTCAGAGGGAAATGGGCCAAATGGGATTATATTAATTATATGATATTAATTATATTAAATGGGATTAATTTAGGATATCTGGTCAGCATGGGTGAGTTGGACCGACGGGTCTGTTTCTGTGCCGTACAGCTCTATGGCTCAATGACTGTGGTATGAACAGACTTTATCTGTTCAGACTAATAAAGTTTCTTTGTCTGAATCTCTCCAATAACATTGACCCATTCTCTGTACTCTCCAACTTCACCACCAGATGGTGCTGGTTATTTCCATGACAGTGTCAGCTTCGAGTCAGTGCCTTGATTGTACTGGTCAGTCAGCGTTACATTGCATACAGATGTTCAGGGATAAATGACATACAGAATAACGGATGGTGTTGGGTGAGTTACCCTAATGGATAGCTAGGGTTTCGTTACTTTGCTAATAATGACTAAAATAAATTATTCGATAACATCGGGAGCCAGTGTGATGGAATCTGACTGTCGAAAAGAGAAGTATAGTTTGGAGGACACCCAATATTTAAGTACACGCAGCTGGGGTCAGCTGTCCCTCAGTTCCTTTAGCAGATGGCAAAAACAAGTTGCCAAGCACAGTTTTGAGCTTCCTCAAGAACTATGGGCCTCTTTAGATCTGGGATTTGGGATGATGTTACAGACTAAAGGCTGAGTATTTCTCATCTCATACACCTTCATATCGATCGCGGTATTTATGATTTTCCCTTTCCCACCACCCCTTCTCCTGCATGCTGACTGGGATTCAAGTTCAGAATGCCTTTGACAGAGCGGTATGGATGGAGGTGTAGGGGTGAGCATTTTAATAAGCTTAGAGTGAATAAAACTGTGTCCTGGAAGGATTTAATCTGCACGTACTAAAAGAATCTGGGGAAAAGATAACTGAGGCGTTACTAGTCCAGAAATTCATTAGAAAGTGGAATAGTGCCAATGGACAGCTGGATAGCTAAAATTATTTATATATTTATAAAAGGAAATAGTTTCAGGGAGCTACAATAAAACCAGAAAACTGTGAATACTGAAAATCTGGTCAGAGACTGTTTTAGTCAGTGGGGAATAAAGGAGCAAAATTCATAGCTGGCTGTGAACCAGAAAGTCGGGATTAAAGTTCATTCCTCAGATTGGCAGAAGGTACAAAGTGATGTTCCACAAAAGAATAGATACTGGCTCTACTCTTCACCATTTACATAAACAAGTTCAACTCGAGGATTCTGGCAAGACCTGAATGTTTGTTTGATGCTGAATGCCCTGGAACTGAACTTGTTACAATGGCTAGTAAAATAACAAGAGTGCAGAGAACCTTAACTTACTGAGCAACAACTTAACTTACTTGAGCACATTTACCACAAAACATCCCAAGGTTCTTCACAGGAGGATTATGAAGAAAAATTCAACCCATGTGGTGATATTATAAAAGGCAGTGCTTTCAGTATTTCTAATGTTTACTCAGGAAATATCAACTTTTTGTTTATTTATTTGTGGGATGTGGGTGTTGCTGGCTGGGCCGGCATTTATTGCCCATCTTTAGTTGCCCTTCAGATGGTGGTTGTCAGTTGCCTTTTTGAATCACTACAGTCCGTGGACACCTGGAGTACAATATTGTTGTGAGAGCGGAAGTTCCGCGATTTTGACCCAGCTTAAAGAAACGACGATATGTTTCCAAGTCAAGGTGGTGAGTGGCTTAGAAGGGAGCTGACAGGTTATGGCATTCTCCTGTATCTGCTGCCCATCCGTCCAGATATTATTGGTTGTGCAGTTGGAAGGTGCCCTGTAAGGAATCTTGGTGGATTTCTGCAGTGCAGCTTGTAGATGTTGCACACTGCTGATACTTCAGCAGTGGAGAGGGTGGATGTTTTACTTGTAATATAATTATCTAGTCTTACTTTACTATAAATTGGTATCTTACTATTATTTAATAAATTATTTTATTTCTTAAGAACATGCTTCTTCTCCAGTGACTTCCACATGATCATCCATTACCACTCAGTATTAGTAAGCCTTAGATGAGTACAGAAAGAGGAAGACAGATGGCTTGCAAAGTTCCCACTGACAACAAGGTGTCAGCTGTGGGTATCTCCTGCAAACATTTTGTATCCAAAATCAATTGACTTCTGTCTTGAATATATTCAATGACGGTGTATCCACAGCTGTTGGAGATAGAGAATGCCATCAATTCACAATTCTTTGAAGCGATTTCACCCAATGTCAGCAATAAATGACTGGCCCCATATTCGTATTCTGAGACCGTACTCCACGTTGCCAGCCAGGGGAAACATTTGCTCAGCATCTGAGTTGTCAGGCTCCTTAAGAATGTTATGTTTTAATGTGATCATCCCTCGTTCTTCTAAACTCCAAGCAACATTGGCCAGAGTACCCAATGGCTCCTCATAGGGCAACGCCAACAAATTCTGCACACTATTCCAGTAGCTGCAGAAATGTCATGGCTTGAGGGTGGAATTTGTGAAAGTGGATTGGTTTTATTTTCCAGGGACAAAAGAGTAGGTTCAGTTGGGATGTGGAGAGCTTATGGGTAAGGGACTGATGCAAGGAAGTTGTCAGGAAATGAATCAGTGACCCAGTTGCCTCTTGCAAACCTCCTATCTGCAGTGTGTCCAAGACAACGGTCATGGTCACACTGATGAGAAATGTCTGGGACTGGCGAAATATTGCAAGTGATTTGATGAGTTTTGAAAATTTAAAAAAAAAGCCTCCGGTGCTTTTTTTATATAGGAAATTCAACCACAGTAACAAAGCTTTTAAAATCAATTTCTGGACACTAATCACACTGACCTGCAGTTCGCGTCTCTGGGCACGGGGCACATTTTCAGTGTACAATAATGTTTTTGTTTGTCCATGCAATCCAAATGGCTAAGCTCGTTAAGTGGCAAAGATATTTGCCCACTCTTCCCTGTCCTCTTGAAGGTGGTGTTACATTGCAAAAATCTGTTACTTTCAAAAAACACTCTAGAGTGAGAGACACTCTGAGCTGCCACTGTTCCAAGTGGTTCATATGAAGTTCCATCTAAATGCTTGAGTGAATGTTTATTTGCATCATTTTCCATGTTGCGCAGCCTGTCTCTGGGAAACGTGTTGCCTTATCCATGTTTCTGCAATTGGTGATGTGGCTGATTTCCATGCCAGAGGAACCTGATTGACATTAGGAAGCTAGAGAACTAGTGAAGTAGTTGGAAAATTCTGCAAATTAAGGGATCACTTTGTCATTCTTGTGTCTTGACATTGCTTGGTTGAATGGTCAATGCATTTTTAAAAACCTTTTTGTTCTGCATTCAAGCTGTTGATCTAATCAAAGCTTTCTCCTGTACAAGAGGTTATGTAATATTTTCTCTTGGCCCTCCAGTGTTGACAGTGAAAGATGTGTATGATATATCAGGTGCCATTTGGCATTATGTCTGTTTGAAATGCTGCACTGTCATCTGAAATCATCAAACAGGAAATCAATTATGTAATTTCCATTAAAGGCAATGTTTATTGAGTTTGATCTCCAGTGTATCTGACAGCACTCGATGGATGAGAACCAGATCATTTCAGGAAAGTCGTTATAATAAATCCAGCATAAAAGTAAAAATACTGAAAGCAGGATGTTCCTGTTTAGGCTGATTCAGGTGGAGTTTGCCCTGTTTGTAAAGTCTCTTTATCTTTTCTTCAGCTTAGTTCACCTTTTCTTGTTCAATGAGCTATTCCAAGGGTTCTGCCAATTCCTTAATGTACCTCTGAGAGGATGGGATGCATTTGACTGCCTTGGGATTTGTTTTCCTCATTTCAGGGAAGAAATGAGTTTGGGGGATATGAAATGGCTGGCCTTATGGGGTGCACATCATTCTGCATGCTGCATCATTCTAGGTCTGTAATCTGTTTAGTCTTTCATTGGGAGCTGGGCTGAGTCACGGTGTTGCAGTATCAAAGCTGGTTTCGATGAGCGGTGACTGTGAATTAGATAAGTGGAATTACATAGAATTTACAGAACATAAACACGCCATTTGGTCCAATCATATGATGCTGCATTTGAGACTCCTCAAATCCCACTTCATTTAACACTATCAGCAAATCTTTCTGTTCCTTTCTCCCTCTTGTACTAAACTAGTTTATCCTTAAACTCATTTATTCTATTCACCTCACTACTTCTTTATGGTATTGAATTCCACACTTAACTATTCTGTGGATCAAAACTCTACTGTCTTTATTAGTGACTATCCTATATTTATCAGCTTTAGTTTAGACTTTTCCCCCACAAGTGGAACCATCAATCTTAAAGACCTTTTATCAGTTATCCCATTAGCCTATTCCTTTCAGGAGAAAAGAGCCTTGGTTTGTTCAGTTTTTCCAGATAATTATAACCTCTTGGTTCTGATTTCTTCCTTGTAAATTGAGGAAAAGTGGTGTTTTTTAAATTTCTGGGGTATTGAATGGGAGGTCAGATGTTTTACCCTTGGGTCCTACTGGAGAATCATAATGGCTCCATTAGCTGTAATCAGTGAGTCTTTCATAAGCAAAAGTTAGTGTGAAGGATTTTTGAGGCTGTGTTTGCTCAGGGTTGATCTATCTTTATTCTCCCCCAGAGGTGGTAGATTTATGATGATAATAACAACTGAACTCGCACAATGCTGGATCTCATCAGAATTGAGTTACTGTTTAACTGGACACTCTTGGCACTGAATCTGCTTTGAGAAATATCTAAATGTCCTTGTATATAGGTATATGATAAATATGGCTGGCCTCTAAACTCCTCCACCAGCACAATTCTATCTTTGGCTTTGAATTGACTGCTCTAGATAGTACCGACCTAGATACTGCCTGAACATTAATTCAGCTATATCCTTTCTGATTCCTGTTTTAAGCAACAAAGAGATCAGCTGTTATTAATGTAAAAAGATTCATTAAGTGGATGAATCTTTTTATCATCTGACTAGCTCTAACCAATTGATTTCTTGCATGTTTAGGCCTTTACCGTTCAGTTTTGAGTGGAAGTAAATTACAGTATTTAAATAAAACTTTAAAGACCGGAGAGACATATCTGATAGCCTAAATGTTATGTTATAATACTACAGTGTAGACAAACCTAACTATTGAAATTCACCTATTTTATTTAAATATTTCGTAACTTATCTAGACAGTGTGTTTGCATTGTTAAGGTGCCAGAAGCAGGATACTTGAGGGATATCTGAAATCAGGAAGTGTTACTTTTCATCAAAACTTGCATTTATATAATACCCTGACACCTGTGCCAAGATTTTGCTTCGTTCTCAAAATGGATGACACTAGCTGCACTTATTGGTTGTGATTGCTGTGCGAGGAATTGTGAAGCTTCTTAAGTCACTTAGGAAGGGAATGAGTAGTTGACCATGGGCAGGGGCAGCAGATTTCCTTTGCTGAAAGACGCCATTTGGGCTGTTACAACACTATTTGCCAGGTGTTGCAATTTTAATGAATTCAGCTTCATAACTTATCATGACGAGATTTTGGACTCATTACTAGTAAATAAATTTAGTAAAGAGTAATGCATCAAGCAACATATTCTGCTCTTTTTCCAATAGATCTTAAGCTTATCCAAATTCCCACGTAGATGCTAATAAATTGTTCACAACTTCCATCCTAAGCTCTATATATTAATTATCTTTTAGATTTTGTTTTGCCTTGCCTAAGCAAGTACTGAAATATATAGACGAGATCATGCTTTCTGGACAACCTCGCTATTAAAGCCGTAGGCAGAGCTTTGTCTTTCTGAAAGTTCCAAATGTCACGTTATCAGACAGACAGCCTCCAGCTGTAAAGTATCTCCAAATGTAACTCCACTATTTGCAAAGAGCAGGTACATAAGTAAACATATTAAATAGGGGATTGATTTGAATTAAGTTACTCATCTCACTAAACCATCACACAATGTGTGTGATTTTAAGCCAGGACACCATTTCTGTCATTGTAATAGATTTTTGAAGGGAATAGAAAGAAAGTGCTTTGGAGCATCAGCCTGTGCAACCTTGATGAAGTACCTCTTGGAAGTGTAGTCACTGTTGTGATGTTGGACACACAGCAGCCAATTTGTGCATAGCAAGATCCCAGCAATATGATAAATGACCAGATAACCTATTTAGGATAATAGGCTGAGGGATAATTACTGGCTTGGACACCAAAAAAAAGTCTCCAAATAGTGCTTCAAATCCTTTCACGCCCAACTGAGAGAACTGATGAGTCCTTGTTTTAATGTCTCACCCGGAAAGATGTTAATTCTCAATATTGCACGGGGATGCTAGCTTGGAATTTATGGTCAAGCCCTCAAGTCGCTTCTAATCAGCTAACTCGGGCCTGAATGTTAGAAGGTCAATCACAGCCAGTAGCCATTTGTGTACCATAACTAAATTTCAACTCCAAAAGAAATCTGGGAAATGTAATTCGTCTTGATACAGGATCTCATTTATAATGTCTTATTCTTTGGTGCAGCAACAAATATCATTACTGGACTAGAATGCCAGTTAAGACTTGCATGTTTAAGGTCTAGAATGAAGCCCAAAGTTTGTGTTTGCTCTCAGGTGAGCGTGCTGCCGTAGAGGTAGACTGATGCTTAACCTCGTTACACTTGAAATCCCTGTACAACCTCACTGGAAATGTTGGTCAATGCAGACTTGATGGGCTGAATAGCCTTTCTGTCCTGTAGGGATTCTGAGTGCTTGATAGAGGTGACTTTGCTGCCATTCTCGGGAGTAATCTTAAAAAAAAATTATTTCTGAGCCAGTTTTGGAGATTTGGAGCTCAAGATGTTTGATTATCCTGAACTGTCCCACAGGATACTGCCAATAACAAGTTGCTAGTTATAAGTATAGTTGAGGTTAGTTGCCTCGCTGAGCTGGTTTGTTGTTGCGCAGACGTTTCGTTACCATGCTTGGTAACATCCTCAGTGCAGCAAATTATAAGTATAGTTTATATCCCAAATAATGACTGAGTCATGGAGCCAGAACAGTCTTGTTAGTTATCCCCTGCCATTGTCTGTTAAATTCAGTGTTCATTTAATTGATCAGGCGAATCCATCATGTCACATTCCATGATCAGAGAGTACACTTTCGTACAAAAAGACCTAACTCAACTGAAGTGTGAATGAAAATGCAGAGTGTAATGTTGCAACAGTGGGCACACTGTCTTACTGTTCTGTTTGGCTTTGCAAGCCTCTAGCAAATATGTGTTTTAGTTCTACAGCACTCCTTCCATCTCTGTGTTCTGTGAAAAATTGACAAAGGGACAGCTCTGTCTTCTATTAAATACATAGAACCCCTTGTGATTTTTCAGATTGATGGTTCATCAGTCTCACAGTTGAAAGAAAAAGGCCATTCTCATGCTGAACATTAAACCTGATTGCTGTCAGGCAAAATGCCCATGGGCGGTGACATATTGGATTTTATATTAAATGTTAGCTTCAGCTTTTTCCTCAGCACTAAGCTCTTGAGCCATTACAGCACTGATTAGATGTTTTCAGTGGGTCCTCAGAGAGAGGGTCCAGGTGTATGATGTCAAACATCTTGGGCTGTTGTCTAAAGATTGTTCCTTCTCATAAGGCCCTGCATCATTTAATTATAATTTTGTACTCTCTACAGGGCACAGGGATTAGCTAAAACATACACAAAGGTGCCTCCTGCACCCACATCAAAGGATAAACATATACTTTGGGGTAGTAACTGAGATTGACAGTTTAGTGGACCAAGCCATTGTCATGCCCTCTCTCGCTTCTTTGCCATCCTTTCTACCACCTGCTGTATTCTTCGCAAAGTAATTTCTGATTCTTGCTCTCCTGCAGTTGTCTATATTTACGAAGCGGCAACATGGAAGAGACAGTAATGATGAGAGGAGAAATATAGCCAGTAGTGAGAGAATATCCTGTGGGTGTTAATGCAATGGAATGGAGTTTTTTTTTTCTGGTGGTTGGGGTGTGGGCTGATTTATAAAGAATGTTACTGCGAAGTGGGATTAGAGTAAAGTTAAAGTGGGGAATGAGAGCTAACTGCAGCCAGTATTGAGTGTGGATGGAGAAATTAATAGCCTGAAATGGATTGGGGTATAGTCAAGTCTTGCACATCAAAAGCAGGGTGAGAGAGATCAAATTTTATCCATTGGGGAGATGGCTGAAACTTTTGGGAGCGGTAAAATTTTGCTCAGTGGCTGACAGACTTTGCTTCATCAGGTGTTGAATTTGGAGTTGAATTGAAGAGTGCAGAAAAGGGAAATGATCGATCATCTTCCTGTATGTTTTGTTAGGAGCTGTGAACAACATGACCAGTGGAATGTACAAGGTTCTTTTTTTCTTCTTGTGCCTGAAAGAGTTATTGATTAGAGCGTGGGAGCACATATCTGTCTCTGCTTCGTATCTGTAAACCAAGGCTGCTGCACCCTGACTCTGATCAGCTATCTAAGTAAAGGACTATGACTTTCCTGTGCATGTCACTTGGTTCGATGCTTTTTATGAAGGAGCACGTGGTTGAGCTGTACAACACATCTTCATTTGATCACTGTTGTTCTAGAGGCATCTAGAACTGCTCTGGAAATTGCAATCCATTTGACTAAGCTCCTGAGACTAACACTTCTGTGTTTAATTACAGTAAAGTGGTGCAATTTGAATTCAATAAAATATCTGGAATTAAGAATCCAGTGATGACCATAAATCTGTTGCCAATTGTCAGAAAAAACCCATCTGGTTCACTGGCTTTCATTAGGGAAGGAAACTACCACCCTTACCCAGTCTGGCCTTACATGTCACTCCAGGCCCACAGCAATGTGGGGTGATACTCAACTGCCCTCTGGGCAATTAGGGACGGGAAATAAATGCTGCCTAAAAACGATGCCCTTATCCTGTAAATGAATAAAGGAAAAAAAAATTTTAAAGTTACTTTTGATTTTTTTTTAATGGACATCTTGTGATGCAGCAGATACACAAATAGTTGACTCTGTTTTTCGTGTCTTTTATGGAAAGTGTCACTGACTTTGTAACTGGAATAAAATCTGACACTTGTTTCTGGAAACCAAAACTCCCACTTTGCATCCCATAATTGCCCTCTGAAGTGATGGGTCATTGTGGCACTGCAGCAATTCTGCATCTGTCCATGTATCTCTTGCTAATGTAGTAAGCTGTTTTAATTTCCCTTTGCTGCACTAATAGATGCTAACATTTGTTTTACTCTCCACTGCTTCACCCACCATCTGTCTTCAGCTGTGAGGCTGGATGTTGTTGGCAGGCCATTTGGTCCTGAGGGTTCGCTGAACTGAGACCATCCTGATGTCACCGTTGCCCACCGTTACTCTAGGGCTCATGGGGAGGGCCAGTTTCTCCCCCAGCACCTCCATCCAGTATCCCTCAGCGGGTTTCAGTGAAGGCAAATTCCTTCTGTACCGTTAAATCAGCAATCCGCACAGACCAGGAGCTAAACCGGGATAGATCAGGGTGCGTGTAATTCAACAGCATAAAGAAAGGCTTCCATTTAAGTAGCACCAGTCGTGACCTTAGAATAGCACAAAGTGTTTTGCAACCAATGGGATTGTAGCTGAATCGTAATGTTAGAAACACGATAGTCAATTCACTCAGCAAGGCTGAGCGTAAATTTTGTGTCAAAACAGAAGTCCAGATATTGCAGCATTTATATCACTATTCAGAATCATTTTGCTCCACTGTAAAAGAGCCTTGACCTAAATACTGAGCTTGGCAAATTTCTGCTGAATGAACTTATTTAAGGCCCATAGAGGAGGCTGTTCCCAGGCGTGGTACGGAGGAACTAGTTGGCACATTTAAAACATTGTTACATATTTAAGAACATATTTAATTTGCTAGCAAGCTGACTAAACTAAAATGCCAGTGCACATCAGTGAGACAGTTCAATATAATTTTAGTTATGAAGTACATGTACTGAGCATTCATAAATAATGTGCTCACTTTTTTGTGACAAGCCTATTTTCAGCTCTGTTAATAAAACTAAGATTTATCACTCTTAATGATATCAAGAATACATAATTATGTTCTATAATGCAAGCTGATTATATTGTTGTTAAAGATTCTACATTTGTGAAGTTATAGAAATGTATTTTAGTGGACATTTGAACTCCAGTCTAATGAGTACAATTCATGACTTATTTCCCAGCTGTGCCAAAAATAGAAACTCTATCAGCAGTCTGTTCAATGATTATGGTTGAGGGATAGTTACTAACAAGGACAGTGGTGTTGGGTGCCATGCTGTCTTATTTGTTCATCTGGGTGGCAGGCATGGCCTCCAGTTATCATCACCTTGGAAGATGGTGTTACCAATGGTGCAGGACTTGTTCAGCACTGCATTGGGACAAGGCTCTCTTGTCTCAGATGAGACCTTCTGACTTGGAGACAAAAATACAATAAAAGGAAGCATGTCTGAGGCTATCATATAATGCATCTCCCCAGGCAGTCTTCAGCGGTGTTCGTAATCTCAAACGAAAGCTAATTTTCTTTTGAAACAAAAACAGAAATTGCTGGAAAAGCTCAGCTGTTCTGGCGGCATCTGTGGAGAGAAATCAGAGTTAACATTATTACACGCAACCCATTGTTAGCCACTAAGCTGATCGTTATCCACTCCATTTGTCTATCCGACCGTTCTTCTCTCTCTTTGGGTTCTATCCGCATCTATCATTTACTCCTTATCCCCTCCCCCTGTCTGAAAATAAACAGCCTTTTCTCAGCTACCATCAGTTCTGAGGAAAGGTCATGGGACCCAAAATATTCACGCAATTTTTTTCCACAGATGCTGCCAGACCTGCTGAGCTTTTCCAGCGATTTCTGTTTTTGTTTCTGATTTCCAGCATCTGCAGTTCTTTGAGTTTTTAATCGAACTTTCTTTTATATGAGATAGGGAGAAAAAGCACCAAGAGGGAAAAATTACTTGAGGTAATATATATTCATAAACAGCTATTTGGCAGAACTAATCAGTACTGGTGTTCCGACTCCAACTCTTTCCCACTCCATCCACTTCATCTCAGTGTTTATTCTATTCCATTTTCTCCTGTGTACTCACCTAGTTTCCTTGCAAAAGCATCTGAGTTATTTCCCCCAACTTTCTCCTGTGATAGTAAGGTCCAGTTTCTAACTAATATTGAACAAATCTAAAGTCTAAGGAGGAAAATACTGTGGATGCTGAAATACTGGAGAAATTCTGGTCTTGCAGCATCTGTGGAGAGAGAAAGGGAGCTAATGTTTTGAGTCCAGTATGACTCATCTTCAGAATGAAAAGGTCTTGGAGTATAGCTGCCTTTTATACTTTTGACAGAGGCCAAGGAGGAGCCAGAGGGCAGATGATATAGAGCCCAATGCACAAGACAGAGGTTGTTAATAATGGAGAAAGACAAAAAGATGTGAAAAGAGAGTAAATCAGGGTGTGAAAGGGAGAGAATTGGTGCTTTCTACGAAGTGCATTGTAAATGTGCTATAAATGTGACACAGTTCTGGCGAAGAGATTCGAAGAAAAATGGAGATAGTCACAATGCGGTCAGTTTCTGAAGCTCGGAAATTTAATGTTGAGACCATGAAGCTGTAAAGTGCCTGAGCAGAAAATGAGGTGGTGTTCTATGAGCTTGTGTTGTGCTTCATTGGAACATTGCAGCAGGCCCAGGGCAGAAATGTTAGCATCAGAGCAAGGTGGTTTATTCATGTGGGAAGCAACTGAAAGGGCATAGTCATTCCTACGGGCAGAATGGAAGTCAGAACTCTCCTTCTCTCTCCACAGACAGCAGGTCTGGCATTAAGTTTCTCTATTCTCTGTGTATGCTACTGTCTGTTAATGTTGGAAAATGCTGTGTATGTTCTAGGCTGTAACCACATGAACTGTATTTGTTCACAGGGGCTGTTCTCAGGTGGGGATTATCCGAGCGATGCACGAGGCTGGTATCCCCATCGACATGGTGGGTGGGACCTCAATTGGCTCGTTCATGGGGGCACTGTATGCAGAGGAGAGGAACGCAAACCGCATGAGGAACAGAGCCCAGCAATGGGCCAAGGTAAGAGCAGCTGCCTGCCAACTACAACTGGGGAGGAAGATCTCTTCAACTGGCAGCGTTACTTGCAGAGGAGTCGCTGTGTATAGAAACATGGAGACACCCTGCAACAGTGGGATGTCCCTGACTGCATCTGGTACAGTTTTTCCAGTAAGTGGGACGAGTCAGTTGGCCAACAGTGATTGCGATAATACAGGGGTGGAATTATCCAGCCTGGTATTGGTGAATTAATTACCTTCCACTACAGCCGCTCAGGAGTGATTACTCGCTACTGCTTCTTGAATAATACATTTCTTAAATGGCAGCCTCGGGGAGCGAGGATATAAAGCTGTAGTTACTGAGGACCATGATTCTGTCACGATTGGGACAATGTTCCTGATAACAACAGCAATGTTATGTTGTGTCAGAGACACAAATTACTTTGATGGTGAGGGAGGATATAAAAAGGGGAAAACATTCAGTAGAGAACTTATGGATGGAACTGAGGAGCAGTAAAGGATCTAAAACTGTAATGTGTGTTGTGTACAGATTCCCGGTAGCAGCTCTGATGTGCTAGATTATATAAATGCGGAAATTGGGCAAGTGTGTGGCAAAACCAGAGTTGTATTAAATGAGGAATTTTAACTTTAACATAGATTGGGAGAGGGAGACAAGCGCCTGTCAGAAAGATAGTAAATTTCTGGAGTGTGTCCAGGATAGTTTTTGACAGCAGTTATGTCCTGATTACAACAAGGGGACAAACAATATTGGATTTATTAATGAGTAATGAGTCAGATTTAATTAGTAATCTAATCGTGTGTGAACATTTATCAAATAGTGATCATAACATGACTGAATTCAATGTAGCATTTGAAAGCAAAAAGTATGAATCAGCTCTAGGTTTTAGATTTTAGGTAAGGCTGAGTTAAACGAGATGAGAGACTGTCTACAATAAACTGGGAAAATCTGCGCATGGGTAAAAGAACTGAAGAACAGCAGGGGGTTGTTTAAAGAAACATTTAACACAACACAAAACCAGTTTATAACCCTGAGGGGGAAAAGTTCCACTTCACAGGAAAAAAAAGCTATGGACAATTAAAGAAATAAGGGGACTGCTTAAAACTAAAAGAAAGGGCTTACAAAAATAGCAAAAAACAGCACAGATCCTGCTGAATGTGAAAGATACAAAGATCAGCAAAGGGTCATAAAGCAGCTTACAAGAGCTTATGAAAGGAAACTTGCCAGGGGCATCAAAATTGATAAGAAGAAATGTTATAGTTCCATAAAAGGAAAGCAAGATGGTCAGGAGCAGTGCCGGCCCAGCAAAGACTGAAGGTGGAGATACTGTCAAATGTTATGGGGAAAAGGCAGACATGCCTCAGTATTTGCAGCAGAAAAGGAGGATGGCTTGCCAGAAGTCGTGAGGAATTGGTCATTTGGAAACAGGGACTGAATAAAAGTAAATAAGTAAAATGTTGGTGAAGAGAAAATAAATGGAATTCAAGAGTGACAAATCCCTGGGAGCTGATGGTTTACATCAGAGGGTACTAAAGGAAGTAGGGGACCATATTGTAAACGCCCTAACTGTAACCTTTCAGAGTTCCCGAGAGACAGGAGTCATCCCTCCCGATTGGAAAATTGCACGTGTCACCCTGCCTTTTAAGAAGGGCGAAAGAGGAAAACCAGGGAACTGTTAGCCTCACATCCACGGTGGGGAAATAGTTGGAGTCTGTAATCAAGGACGTGGTAACAGAACGCCTTGAAAAATTTCAGTTAATCAGGGAGACCGGCATGGATTCATGTTGGGTGAGTCACGCCTGACTAAACTCATTGACTTTTTTGAAGAGGTAACTAAGGTAGTGGACAGAGGAATATGGATGTTATTTATAAGGACTTCAAGAAGGCATTTGATAAAGTCCTACATTGAGACTGTTAACTAAGGTAGAATCCCATGGATTTGAGGGCGAATTATTGACATGGCTGGGAAATTGGTTGAGTGGCAGGTGACAGAAAGTAGGGGTAATGGGTAGGTGCTCAAATTGACGGGATGTGACCAGTGGTGTCCCACAAGGGTCTGTGTTAGGGCCTCAATTATTCACATTACTTATTGGTGACTTGGATAATGGCATATATTCAGATTTGCTGGCGACACAAAGTTAGGCAGCATTATAGACAGTGTAGGTAATCGCATAAGATTACAAGAGGATATTGATAGATTTGGCAAATGGGCAAAACTGGCCGATGGAGCTCAATGTGAGCAAGTGTGAGGTTATCCATTTTGGACTGAGAAAGGTTGGGTACTTTTTGGATGGTATGAAGTTAAATACAGTGGATGCCCAAAGAAACTTGGGAGTTCAGCTGCATAAATCTTTAAAATGCCACAAACAAGTGCAGAAAATAATCATGAAAGCTAATGGAAAACTAATGGCCTTTATATCTGAAGGACTGATGTACCAGGATGCAGAAGCTATGCTGCAGTTATACAAAACCCTGGTTAGACCCCACTTGGAATACTGTGAGCAGATCTGGGTGCCACACCTCAGGAAGGATATAATGGCCTTGGAGGGAGTACAAGGTAGATTTACAAGAATGGTAGCTGGACTTCAGGGGTTATTATGAGGAGAGATTATACAAATTAGGCCTATTGTCTCTAGAATTTAAAAAGTTAAGGGGTGATCTGATCTAAGTCTTCAAGATATTAACAGGGCAAGGTCACTAAACTATTTCCACTGGTTGGGAATTCTAGAAGTAGATCATAGTCTGAGGATCAAGGCCAGGCCATTCAGGCCATAAAGGATATTCTGATTCTGATATTCTCATTCTGAGATGTTAGGAAGCCCTTCTACACACAAAGGGTGGTAGATGTTTGGAACTCTGTTCCACAACAGCAGTGTACACATGATCAGTTGTTAATTTTAAACCTGAGACAGATAAATTTTTGGTACACAAAGGTTTTAAAGTATCCAGGCCAAAAGCAGGCATATGGAATTAGGCCACAGATTAGCTATGATCTCATTGAATAGTGGAAGCGGTTCAAGGGGTTGAATTGCCAATTCCTGTTTGTATGTTTGGCAGGCAGACATAACTGTTGGGGTTGGTGTGATGATATTGATACTGTCATTGTCGGAGGGTGTGATGTTGGAACTTTTGTTATTAGTGTTCATTGGGATCATAGAATTGTATTTCTAACCAGAAGTTGTCTGTTGATCTGGTCACTAATTTGCACTACAAGATCCCCACAGTTAATTGAAATAAAAACAGTAAACGCAGGAGAAACATAGCAGATCTGGCAGTATCTGTGGAGAGAGAAACAGAGTTAATGTTTTGAGTCCAGTGACCCTTCATCGTAAGTGAAAGTAGCTGGGAAATGGTATTTGTGCTGCTGATGGAGGTGAGTTTGGGGCAGATATGGAGGAGTGAGTAGAATACATGGAGACAGTGCCAAGACAGAGAGAGAAAAACAGTAGAAGCAGCCAGGGGGATTGCTGATGCCCAGGAGAAAGATAGATGCTAATTGGGTGCTAATGGGAAGTATGAATAGTTGAAAATGTGTTGGCTGTGCAGGGAGACACCCATTTAGAACAGGATCAGAGGGTATGGGGGTGGGTCACGTGCATGAAGGATGGTGGTCACGCTCTGAAATTTTTAAACTTAATGTTGCATCTTGAAGGCTCCAGGCTCCCATGGTAGAAGATGAAATGTTGCTCCTCCAGCTTGTATTGATCTTTACTGGCAATTACAGCAAACCTGAAACAGAGGTTTTGACCACAGTTTCATGTTAATATTTTCCCTTGAGTGTTGGAAACTGAGGGGTGACCTTATAGAAGTTTATAAAATCATGAGGGGCATAGATAGGATGAATAGCCCTTTTCCACAGGGTAGCGGGGTCCCAAACCAGAGGGCATAGTTTTAAGGTGAAAGGGGAAAGATTTAAAAGGGACCTAAGGAGCACCTCTTCCATGCAGCGGGTGGTATGTATATAGAATGAGCTGCCAGAGGAAGTGGTGGAGGTAGGTACAATTACAATATTTACAAAGCATCTGGATGGATACATGAATAGGAAGTATTTATAGGGATACAAGCTAAATGTTGGCAAATGGGACTAGGTTAATTTAGGATATCTGGTTGGCATTGACAAGTCGAACCGAAGGGACTGTTTCTGTGCCGTACGGCTCTATGGCTTTTTTTTTTTTTTAAACATGCTTCAGTATTCACTAGTGAGAGGGACCTTGACGTTTGTGAGGACAGCATGAAACGGGCAGATATGCTCGATCAGGTTGTTGTTAGGGAGGAGGATGTGCTGGAAATTTTGAAAAACATGAGGATAGATAAGTCCCCTGGGCCAGACGGGATATACCCAAGGTTACTACGGAAAGCAAGGGAAGAGATTGCTGCCCCTTTGGCAATGATCTTTGCGTGCTCACTGTCAACTGGAGTAGTGCCAGAAGATTGAAGGGTGGCAAATGTCATTCCCTTGTTCAAGAAAGAGAATAGGGATAATCCTGGAAATTACAGACCGGTCAGTCTTTCTTCTGTGGTGAGCAAATTATCAGAGAGGATTCTGAGAGATAATATTTATGATTATTTGGAAAAGCACAGTTTGATTAGATATGGTCAGCATGGCTTTGTGAGGGGCAGGTCATGTCTCTCAAGCTTTATTGAATTCTTCGAGGATGTGGCAAAACACATCGATGAAGGTAGAACAGTGGATGTGGTGTATATGGATTTTAGCAAGGCATTTGATAAGATTCCACATGGTAGGCTCATTCAGAAAGTAAGGAGGAATGGGATTCAGGGAAATTTGGCTGTCTGGATACAAAACTGGCTGCCCAATAGAAGACAGAGGGTGGTAGTAGATGGAATGTATTCAGCCTGGAGCTCGGTGACTAGTGGTGTTCCACAGGGATCAGTTCTGGGGCCTCTGCTCTTTGCGCTTTTTATCAATAACTTGGATGAGGAAGTGGAAGGGTGGGTTAGTAAGTTTGCCGATGACACGAAGGTTGGTGGAGTTGTGGATAGCGTGGAGGGCTGTTGTAGGTTGCAACGGGATATTGACAGGATGCAGAGCTGGGCAAAGAAGTGGCAGATGGAATTCAACCCAGAAGAGTGTGAAATGATTCATTTTGGAAGGTCGAATTTGAATGCAGAATACCGGGTTAATGGCAGGATTCTCGGCAGTGTGGAGGAACGGAGGGATCTTGGGGTCCACGTCCATAGATCCCTCAAAGTTGTGACCCAAGTTGATAGGGTTGCAAAGAAGGCGCATGGTGTGTTGGCTTTCATTGGCAGGGGAATTGAGTTTGAGCCGTGAGGTTATGCTGCAGCTCTATAAAACTCTGGTTAGACCACACTTGGAATATTGTGTTCAGTTCTGGTTACCTCATTATAGGAAAGATATGGAAGCTTTAGAGAGGGTGCAGAGGAGATTTACCAGGATGCTGCCTGGACTTGGGGACAGGTCTTATGAGGAAAGGTTGAGGGAGCTAGGGCTTTTTTCATTGGAGCGAAGAAGGATGAGAGGTGACTTGATGGAGGTGTACAAGATGATGAGAGGCATAGGTAGAGTGGATAGTCAGAGACTTTTTCCTAGGGTGGAAATGACTATTACGAGGAGGGGGCATAATTTTAAGGTGATTGGAGGAAGGTATAGGGGAGATATCAGAGGTAGGTTCTTTACACACAGAGTGGTGGGCATGTGGAATGCGCTGCCGGTAGTGGTAGTGGAGTCAGATACTTTAGAGACTTTTAAACGACTCTTGGATAGGCACATGGAGGACAGTAAAATGTAGGGTATGCAGGGTAGTAGGATGATAGGTCGGCACAACATCGTGGGCCGAAGGGCCTGTTCTATGTTCTATGTTTATGTTCTGTGGAGTCTGAACATCCAAACATCAAGTTCACTAAAATGTCTTGCGTCAGCAAAATTGATTAAAAAGCAGTTTTCATGTTTGCGTTTCACTATTTGTGTTTAATCATTATTTAGTATCTGACTTCTAACAGTAATGTTCCCTATTTTCATTTTGGGAACTGTCCAAACTACCAGATTGGACAATTGTTACTGTGTTAGTATGTTACTACTGATAAATAACTCGCTCAATAGCTTGCTAGCAATTTCATTCATTTTGGAAAGCTGCAGGTTTATTAAATGTCCTCCTTGTGATTTGTGCATCAGATATGCACAATTGTATCACGGTAGATTTGCAACTCTGACATTTGGGAAAGAAGATTGACTGCTCTGTGCATATTACCCAATGCAAGCCAGTCACAGTGTGGTCAACTGTAGCTCAGTTGGTAACTTTCTTGCCTCAGAGTCTAAAGATTCTGGATTCAGGTTGCACACTTGAGATATAAGCACACCATCTAGGCTGACATTACAGTGCACTATTCAGGAAGTGCTGCTTTCAATTGAGATGCAAGTCAAGGCTGTGTCTTCGCTGTCAGGTGGATTACTGCCTCCAACACCAGTGCATGCTGTGTGTCACCCCCAAGCAACATGCTAATAATCCTTTAACAGCACCTTCTGAACCCACAGCCTCAATCATTTTAAAGGATAAAGGCACCAAGGTTCACACAGAAAGCATTACCTATAAGTTCTTTTACTTGTGGGAATAGAAATGCAATGGTAATGTTACTGGACTAATGTCCATGTGCACAAGTTCTAATCCCCATTTGGCTACTGGTGAAATTTAAATTTGAGAAATTAATTAAAACTAGAGTAAAAAGCTGGTCTAAGAAATATTACCATTAAACTACCGGATTGCTGTGAAAATATATCTGGTTCCCTAATGTCTTTTAGGGAAGAAAATCTGCTGTTCTTTCCCTTGTAACTTCAGATCTCACAGAAGTGTGATTGACTCTTAGCTGTCCCTTGAAATAGTCTAGTAAGCCAATCAATTTTATAAAATCATTGCTGAGAAATGAAAGAATAAAACTAGGTGACAACCTGACATCGACCTCGACACCTGAAACAACAGAGGCAAGCCAGGCCTAGTCAACTCTGCAAAGTCTGCCTTACTGATATCTGGGGGCTATGGCCACACTGGGAGAACTTCTCTTTGGATAGCCAAGCAACAACCTGACATTGTCATAGTCCTACTCACGGCATCATATTTTATAGCCAGTATCTCGAGCACCACCTGCACTATCCCTGGTTGTGATCTGTCCATTAGCAGGACAGAGGTGATAGCGGAGATAGTAGGAACTGCAGGTGCTGGAGAATCTGAGATAACAGGGTGTAGAGCTGGATGAACACAGGAGGCCAAGCAGCATCATAGGAGCAGTAAGGCTGACGTTTCGGGCCTAGACCCTTCATCAGAAAGGTGATAGCACTCTGGTTTCCAACATTGACAGCAGCCTCTGTGAAGTATTTGGGCATTCAGTTAAACAAACCAAGATAAGAAAAGCCCCTGCTGATTACCATATACTGATGAATCAGTACTCCATGTTGACCACCAACTGGGGCTTGATCAAGAAAATGGGTAAGATAGAAAATGGTGAGGAAGAGAGCTATAAACTACTTGAGGGTATCAGTGGACTGGTCAGCTGGAGAGAACAGTGGCAAATGGAATTTATCCTGGAAAAGTGGGAGGTAATTCTGTTGGGGAGGACTAAGGAGGCAAGGCATTATGAATGGCAAGACCTTGTAAAGTGCTGATGATCAGTGGGATCGTGACATGTTTCCACAGATTCCTGAAGGTAACAGGGCTGGTAGATAAGGTGGTTAAGAGGACAGATGGGACACTTACCTTTATTAGCCGAGACATAGCATACAAGAGCAGGAAGTTTACATTGGGACGGTATAAAATGCTGGTTAGGCCACAAATGGAGTATTTGTGTGTAGGTAGGGGACTGTCAATGAATGAATTTGCGTGTATCTACATTCACCACATTATAGGAAGAAAGTGATTGCAGAGGAAATTTACTAGGATGCTGCCTGGTGTTTTCTGTGTTTTTAATTATGGACCGAAATGAAAAAAAGAACTGTTCTCAAACCAAGCATTGCTGGAGGTTTGCTGTACGTTTTGAAAGCAACTAACCTGAAGCTCATTGTAAGCACTGTTTGCACAGCTGCTGGTTTGAGCAGCAGAAGAAGTGAAGCTTGTAGATGAGCTACAATGCAAGCAAGCTGAATAGCATAGAGTAGTATGCTGCGGACAGAACTAAACAGTCCCACAAAGAACCGATGAAATCAAAGCTTTGCAGGTCTGCCACAATTAGACTCTAAGTGGGTGGACAAGAAAACAACTAACTGGAATGTGATGCTCCACAGATGTCCCCCTCTGCAGTGATGGGGGAGCTCTGCAAGTCAGTGTAAATGTTTTAGTTCTGTCTTCTACAATCATTTTCAACCAGAAGTGCCAATTGGATGATCCACCTTTGTTTTTTCCTGAGGTCCCAACATCACACATGCCAGGCTTTAGCCAATTCAGTTCACTCCATGTAATATCAAGAAAGGCAGAAGGCACTGGGTTACAACACCATCTTGTCTGAAGTAATGAAAACTGTACTCCGCTCTAGCCATGAACCCAGTCAAGCTGTTTGTGTAGCTGCAACATTGGTCTCTCCCTGAAAATATTGTTATGCTTGTCCACAAAAGCAGATGAATCAAATTCTCTATTCTCAATCACCGGCAAAGTGATAAATGGTATCATTGCCAGTGCTATCAAGCAACATCAACAAGGGAATAACAAGTAGATTTGCAGAAATAGTCTCAACTATGGTCTTGTTGGATGGTGGAGTGGGCTTCAAGGGCCGAAAAACCTACTTTTGCTCTGAACTTATCTGTTCATCTATAAATACTTTGGCTGCAAGAACTGGTCAGAAACAAGGAATCCTACAGTGAGTAACTCATCACCTATCTCTCCAAAACCTGCCCACCATCCTGAAAGCACAAATCAGAAGAGTAATAGAATGTCTCCACTCACCTGGATGTGTGCAGCTCCAA
This sequence comes from Rhincodon typus, assembly GCF_021869965.1. Lineage (NCBI taxonomy): Eukaryota > Metazoa > Chordata > Chondrichthyes > Orectolobiformes > Rhincodontidae > Rhincodon > Rhincodon typus. Next base: position 5,456,546 of record NC_063359.1, read on the forward strand.
AAACACTCAAACAGCTTGACATTATTGACCAAAAGCAGCCTGCTTGATCAACACCTGTGACCTTAAACATTCACGTCTACTGCCAGCAGCAAACAGTGGCAATAGTGTGTATCATCCACAAGATGTACTGCAGTACCTTACCCAAGACTTTTTTGACAGCACCTTCCAGATCTATTGTAGAATCACTAGGAGAACATATATGGAAACACTGCCAACTAAAAGTTCCCCTCCAAGCCACATACAATCCTGACTGGAAAGTATATTGCTGTTTCTTCACTATTGCTGACTCAAAATCCTGGAACCTCCTCCCTAACAGCACTGTGTACATACGCACCAAGAACTAAAGTAGTTCAGGAATGTGGTTCACCACCACCTTCTCAAAGGGTAATTGGGGTTGGGTAATAAATACTGACCTTGCTATTAATACTCACATCTTGTGAACAAATAAAAACTTTCACACACACTTTCGAAAGGAAGAGCAGGGTTCATTTCTTGGCAGTCTGGTCAGCATGTAACCCTGAACCAAAGTCACTAGCAAAGCTGGTTACCTGAGCATAAATCGTAACAAATGCTGGAAATGCTCAGCAGATAAGGCAGCAACTGTAGAGAGAGAAATGCTGATAACCTGTTGTCCCGTATCATTCCCATTTCTTGGAAAATCCAGCCCAGTCGTTCACAGGTTGCTACTCTTGCCCTTTTTAGTAAAGAAGAGAGCTCCCTGTTTCTGAATGAAGATTCGGTTCAGGTTTCCCTCGGAAGTGGAGAGTGGTATTTCCATTCTGACAGTGCTTTCGTAGCACAGAACTGCCTATTCTCAATAGTCAGCTGCTGTATTCTGACATTTAAAGTCTAGAATTACAGACGGTCACCAACAAAAACAGAAGCTGCTGGAAAAACTCAGCAGGTCAGGCAACATCTTTGGAGGGGAAGCAGAGTTAATGTTTTGGGTACAGTGACCCTTCTTCATAACTGATTGGAGTTGAGAAAAGTTTGGTACGTGTGCTAAAGGTGGGATTGGAGGAAGGGGTAGAAAAAACAGTAGGTGTAGATGGAGCCCTGACAGTGAGAAAAACAGTTGGGCAGACAAAGGAATGGGTAAAGGTCAGCCTGGGAGAATGAATAGTAGTAATAGGTTGTTGGTTGGGAGCAAGCTTTTCGGCTTGGGAACCTTGCAACTTTCTGGACTCAATAATCAAGTTCAATAATTTTAGGGCTTGAGTATCTTCCCCCATGTCCTTAAGTGAACTGCCACACACCAGGCCTTGACATCACATGGGATGCTACCGTAAACAGCCCATTGTTAGCCACTAACAAGCCCCATTAGCAGCTACTGATTCTCCCAGGCTGACCTTTACCCATTCGTTTGTCTGCCCAACTGTTTTTCTCTCTGTCTGGGCTCCATGTCCACCTATTGTTTTTTTCCTCCCACACTCCTACCCCATCTTCAGCATATATACCAACCTTTTCCTAGCTACAACCTGTTCTGAACAAGGGTCACTGGATCCAAAACATTAACTCTGCTTTCTTTCCACAGATGCTGCCCAAACTGCTAGGTTTTTCCAGAAATTTCTGACTTTATTTCTGATTTGCAACATCTGCAGTTCTTTGTATGTTTTGATTGCAGACAGTCACTTTGACAGCTGCCATCAAACTGTAAATACATAAGGTAAATGTGATGCTAGGCTGCTGGGAGGGTAGGATGTCAGGTAAATAAGATGCCAGCTGTGGGGGGGAGTAGGGTGGCAGGAATAAGATACCAAGTAAGTAGGATGACACGGATAGGATGCCAGATGGGTAGGGTGCCATATGGGCAGAGTGCAAGGTGACAGGTAAGTGCTGCAGTGGTTAAGGTGGTTTGGAGTAGTTGGGAGAAATTAGGTCCAGGGATGAGGTATGGTGGTTGTAAATTCAGGCCCAGCAGCAGCAGAGATTGGGTCCAGTCGTTTTGGGGAGTGGGAGAGATCTACTGAGATGTGAGGCATCTAGGGAAGGTGTATGTGGTCTGTTGAATAGTTACTAGGCTATGTATTTAATTGTCTAACTTTTTTCCTGAGTAGCTATTACTTAATTTCTTCATAACTCTCAGAAGTCTCTGATTTTAAACAGTGGACTTTGGGCAAAGAGGAATTGCCCAGCTGAACATTTGGTTTTCCAGGAAATTCATTGGGAATGTGATGTTAGGATGCTGCAGGGTCCCCATGCGTAACTCCCATCTACACTGGAATGGTGACTGGCCATTGCAAAATCCAGCTGTTATCTCTGTTTATGCAGCCTACTCTGCTAATTATTTTATCATGTTCTGTGCTTAATTCAGATTTCCAGTATCTGCAATATTGATTGAGGTATATCAAATGAGAATAGCTTTTACAGGGGAAGAATTTCCTAATTTCCAATAATCCATTGTGTAAAGATGGAGTTCTTGACCTTACCCCACACATAATCTAGTTTTAAATTTTAGATTTTCTCCCTTGTTCTGGATTCACCCGCCAGAGTAAATATTTATTCTCCATTTACCCAATGAAGCCTTTCAGTGCTCTTAAACATCTCAATTAGGTCATTCTTAAAGCTTCTATATTCTGGGAATTACAATCTGGTTGCAGAGGTTCTGTTTCTAGTTCAGTTATCATTGAGAAAAACCTAGACTGCAACCCCTACAAGGCCACATTATCCTTTGATCCAAAGGAAAGCCGAGTTGGTGGGCGCAGTGGCCATGTCCCTACCTCTGGGCCATGAGGTGTGCCCTAACATGTCTGAGCATGTTGATTTGAAATAAGTATCTTTCCTGAAGTGCTGTGCCTGGAACTGAACTCGATGGAGTCTAATCACAGCTTTATATAACTATAACATAGCTTCCATCTCTTTATATTCCAGTATCCTTAAATTAAAAGTCAATATTTAATTAACCTTTTCACTTATTCTTTGTTATCTACTAGCTTTTAGTGATTTATGTACATCAACTTTAAATCTCTTATTTAAAAAAAAGGTATTTAAATGAAAAAGAATTGAAGAATTCCGAGCAGAAACTGGGTATCCTGGTACATGAATCATTGTAAGTTGGTATGCTGGTACAGCAAGTGATCAGGAAGGCAAATGGAACATTTTGTTTATTGCAAGGGGGGATAGAATATACAAGTAGGGAAATTTTGCTACAGTTGTACAAGAAGTGATGAAACCACATCTAGAGTAGTATGTAGAGTTTTGATCTCTTCATTTAAGAAAGTATATAATTGCCTTAGCTGTAGTTCGGAGACAATTCATTCGACTGATTCCTGCACGAAAGGGTTATTTTGTGAGGAACGGTTGGACAGATAGAGCGTTTGTCCATTAAAAGTTTAAAAGAATAAGAGGTGCTCTTATTGGAGATCCTGAGGGGAATAGATTCTGAGAGGTTGTTTCCCTGTATGTGGAAAAACCAAAATGAGGGTGCACAGTTTAAAGATAAGGGGTCTCCCATTCAGCATGGAGATGAGATTTTTTTTTCTTTGAGGATCACAGTATTGTGGAATTTACAGTACAGAACGAGGCCATTCGACCCACAATGTTTGTACCAGCTTCCGAAAGTGCTACCCGGCTAGTCCCACTCTCCAGCTCTAATTCCATAACCCTCCAGATTCATCACTTTCAAATACATATCCAGCTGTCTTCTCAAACCTCCAATGGAATCCACCTCCACCACTCTCCCAGGCAGTACTTTCCAAATCCTAACAAATCTGAGTAAAGAAGTTTTCCTCATTGCAGTCTTGGATCTTTTGCTGACAGTCTTGAAATTGTGACCCCTAGTTACTGACGTGCCCAACTAGTGGGAACAGAATATCCTCCTTTACCCTGTCAAAATTGTTCAGAATTTGGAATATCTCAGTAAGGTCATCTCTTAATCTTCTCTGCTCAAAGGAGAATAGTCTCAATTTCTCTAATCTTTGCTTGTGTATGAAATACCTCATTCCTGGCATCATTCTAGTAAACCTCCATGGCACTCTCCAGAACTTTAATAGCCTTCCTTAAAAAAGGTGCCCAGAACTGAACACAGTACTCCAAATGTGGTCTGACCACTGTTTTATAGAGGTATAGCATTACTTCCTTTCTTTTGTACTCTATTCCTCTCTTTATAAACCCAAGGATCCTAGAAACCGCCTTAACAACTGTTTCAATTTGCATGGCCACCTTCAGAGAATAATGCATGTGAACTGCGAAGTCCATCTGCTCCTGTACTTCCCTCATAGTTTGTACCATTGAGCCTGCATTGTGTCTGTGTTACTTCTATCAACATGCGTTACCTCACATTTCTTCGCATTGAAATTCGCCTGCCCATTTGACCAACTTGTCAATGTCTCTCTGAAATCGCTGTGTCATCCTCACAATTCACTATTCTCCCTCGCTTAGTATCATCTGCAAATTTAGAGATTTTTCCCTCAACACTCATTTCCAAATCCTTTCATAAATTAAAGAAAGCAAGGGTCCCAACACCAATGCCTAGGGAACACCAGTTTCAGTTTGACTCCAATCTGAGAAATGCCTATCTATGCCTACCCTCTGCTTCCTATCTTTCAGCCAAATTCTAATCCATGCTGCCAAGGACCCATCAATCCCAAATGTTTCCAGTTTCCTAACAAACCTGCCATGTGGCACCTTATCAAATGCCTTCTGAAAGTCCAAATATACAACATCCACAGCACTCGTCAAAGAACTGAGTTAAATTTGTCAAACATGACCTGCTCTTGACAATGCCATGTTCACTGTCGAGTATTAACTTATTTTTCTCTGTATGTTTACCTCATGCCATATTATGATCTCTGTCCTCCATCAGTTTTCGCACTATTGATGTCAGCTGACAGGTCTGTAGTTTCCTGGGTTATCCTTTGCCTCATTTTTAACAATGGTATTCACATTTGCAATTCTCCAGTCCCCCGGGACTAACCCAATGTTGAGAAGCTTGGAAAATTTTCGTCATTGTCTCTGCAATTTGCTCCCTTATCTCTCTCCGCAATCTAGGATGGACCTGGTGATTTCCCTACCTGGACTGCTGCCAGACTTTCAGCACCTCAGTTGCTCAACACTGACGTTTTCAACTGGGCCATTGTCATCATTTTCCAATTTGGTAAAGATAGAAGCAACGTACTCATTTAGCACCTCTGCCATACCCTTTGTTTCAGTGAGCACCTTACCTTGCTTGTCACTTACAGGCCCCATTCTATCCTTCACTAATCTTTTACTGTTAATATGTTTGAAGAGCATTTTACTATTTGTTTTAACACAGCCTCCCATCCTTTGCTAATGCTTCCTTTTTGTCTTCCTTCTTCCAGCCTTAGCCCGTCTCCTGCATTTGGGGTATTCTTCCTGATTCTTATTGCTATTATTATCATGCCTTTTTTTTTTCCTTACTTTCTCATCAGTATCCTTAGTCAACCAGGGCACTCTGGCTTTGGATACCCTGTATTTGTATGTCATTGCTATGTACCTAGCTTGCACCCTATTCATCGCTGTTTTGAAATTCTCCCATGTTTTTCATAAATTGTTTTATCCACCAATTTGTGTTTCCAATCAAGTTGCTGCAGTTCAACTTTTAGATCCCTAAAGTCTGCCCTTTTCCAGTCTGGAGTCTTAATCCTTGACTGATTTTTATCCTTTGCCAACTTAATGTTGAACCTTATATCATGATCATTATTTCCTAAATGTTCCCCCACTCTAACATTGTTCACTTGATCTGTCTCATTTCTTAGGACCAGATCCAGCGCAGTTATCTCCCTGGTAGGACTAGAAATATACTGTTCCAGAAAGTTTTCTCCTGCATACATTCCAGGAACAACTTCACTTCCATGCCCCACACTCTACCTTGTTCCCCATCAGACCTAGGGTAATTGAAATCACCAACCATCACAAATCTACTTGTCTTCCAGGTTTTCATAATCTACCTATAGATGTTCTCTTCTACTTCCTCACCACTATTTAGAGGTCTATAATAAGTATTCAGTAAGGTTTCCGCTCCCTCCCTGTTTCACACTTTCAGCCATATAGATTCTACACCACCTCCCTTTTTACCCGCCCTGTTTCTACTAAAAGCCTTATAACCCGAGATGTTAAGTATCCAGCCCTGTTCTGGCTTGTGCCGTGTTTCTGTCAAAGTTGCTATATCCCCTAGTGCAATTTCTCTTTCCAGGTCCCCAGTTTTGTTCATGATAATCCATGCATTTACATACATATAATATATGACTGTGGAGCTCCCTTTCTCAGGGTATGGAGGAGATGGGGTCACTGAATATTTTGAAGTAGAGGTAGGTAGATTCTTGGCCAACAAGGGAGTGAAAGGGTATAGGGCAGAAGCAAGAAAATGGAGTTGAATGTTGCAGTAGGCTCAAGGGCCCTACTCCCACCCCTAATTTGTATGTTCCTGCACTGTTCCAGCTTCTTACCATTTAGAAAATACTGTGTTTTATCTTTTTAATTCCAAAGTGGATGATTTTCACACTTCTCCTCATTGAAATCTACATATCACAGTTTCATTTGTTCACTTAAACTGTCAATGACCCTTTGTAACTTTCTGTTGCTACATTGCAAAGTGACAACGTTGCAAAACACTTCATAGCTTCTCCACTGCCTCCCCAGGTGACCAACGCCACTTTAGGGATAGCACAGATCAAATAATATTCAGAAAGGCACCTTCTATCAGATAAGAACTCTGCCCAATCAAGAACCGGCTCAGCTCCCCCTTGAAAACACAGAGTCAGCATTCTCTACACCAGCTGGCAATGTATCTCAGACTCTTTGGGAAACCAAGCAAATGTGTACTATCCTTTGCATTTCTATCCTTCCCAGTTTACACTTGTGCCCTGGTCTTCCTTAATCTGCTAATCTAGAACAGACTATTGTTGAAGAAAAATTTTTGTGGCACTTATACAATCTCAGGACATTCCACAATTCTTTATAACCAATGAAGTACATTTTGAAGTATAGTCACTATTGTAATATCAGACCTCATTTTATTAAGTTGCAGATTTCGAGTCTTTTAAAACTTAAGAGTTTTAGCTTCATGTTCCTGATTCCATACACAGTTGATTTTTAACTTACTTCCTTGCCTCAGAGAAGGCACTATTACTTTATGTAACTTTGTAATGAGCAGAAAATTCTAAACTAATTTATTTCAGACGTTTTCATCACAGGCTTTCACCCAGTGACGTAGAGTCACACAGCACGGAAACAGATCCTTTGGCCCAACCAGTCCATGCCGAACATAATCCCAAACTAACTGGTCCCATCTGCCTGCTCCTGGCCCATATCCCTCCAAGCCTTTCCTATTCATGTATCTATCCAGATGTCTTTTAAACATTGTAATTGTATGTGATTCCTTTTTCTGTTTGGAAGGTAGCACACAGGCAGTAGGTTTGACTTGAATTTTAACTTGAAACTAAATTTAACAATGCATGTTTATGGCATGGAGGGAGGTGAGTTGGCCCAAACTATTAACTCTAATTTCTCTCCACAAATGCTGCCAGACTTGCTGAGTTTCTCCAGCATTTTGTTTTTATTGCCCAGTTCTCTCTCCTTACTGTGTTTTCTTCTATTTCAAGAGCTTTTGCAGTTCTTCCTTTATGGATGCAAAGCTTTTTGCTCTAACTATTCACAGTGGTAAAGCATTCAACAGTGCAGCATTCTTTCACAGTAAATCTCCATTTGGTCTTCTCTGCTCCAGTGGAAACAGATCCTGCACCTGGAGTATCACCTAACAATTAGAGTTTCCCTTCCTAGCATCATCCTGTTATGTCTACACTATTGGCTCCAAAGCCTCTTTGTCATGTGGTACAGTACTTCTTCAGTGTGGCCTAAACAATCTCCACATTGCTGCTTTTTTTCTCTTGTATTCTATAATTCTGAGAGAATCTGAAATTCTGCTGAACTTTTTGTGGTGAAGAGAGAATCAGTGATTTGAACACGCAGTGTTTTGGACATCCAAGTGTTGGTCTCATCCTTGGATATCAGGCACTGATGAGCAAATTAAAATCAAAATAATGGCAAAATATTGCAGGTACTGGAAATCTGAAATGAAAACAGAAAAAGGTGGAGAAATTCAGCAGGTCTATCATCATCTGTGGAGAGAAAACAGTGTTGATATCTCCAATGTGACTCTTCAGAACTGCAGTCTTGGAAATCATATTTGACTAATTAATTTGCATTCTTTGAGGAAGTAACAAGCATCATAGATAAGGTTCAAATGTGTGGTTGCTAAATTTGCTTATGATGTGAAGGATAGGTAGGAACATGAACTGTGAAAAGGACACAAATTTAAGATGGGTAAGTGAGTAGACAGCATTTTGGCAGATGGATTATAAAGTAGAAAAATGTGAACTTCTCCACTTTGGTAGGAAAAGTAGAAAAGCTACATATTACTTTAATGGAAAGAAATTGAAGAACTTTGAGATACAGAGGGATCTGGGTGTAGTGGAAGAGTCACAAAAAGATTAGTATGCAGGAAGTGCTTAGGAAGGCTATCAGTGTTGTTTATTGCAAAGAAATGGAATATAAAATTAGAGAAGATTAACAACAGTGGTATAGAACATTTGTAAGGCTATGTGTCAAGTACTATGTACAGTTTTGGTCCCCTTATTTAAAGAAGGACGTAAATGGATTGTAACCGGTTCAGGGAAGGTTCGCTTGACTGATACCTGAGGTAGGGGTGAGGGATTGTCTAATGAGATAAGGTTGGACTGGTTGGGCCCCTATCCTTGGGCGTTTAGAAGGCAAGAAGTGATTTTAGCAAAACTTTTAAGAACTTAAGGAGGCTTGGCAGGGTGGATGCAGATACGATGTTTCTGATAGGAGATGATGGCTACTCAATTTATCAATGAAGGGCGTTCCAATTAAGATGGCAATGAGCAGAAAGTTTTTCCCTGAGGCTCATGGGTTTTGGAACTCTTCCAGAGAAGGGTAGCAGTGGGGGACCTTGGATACTTTTAAGTTAAAATAGATTCTTAACTAGCAAAGGACTTGGAGGTTGTTGGGACTAGATAAGAGAGTAGATTTGAGGCCTTAGATCAATCATGATCATCTGTAGCAGCTCGGGCTAGAGGGGCTGAATGGCCTACCACTCCTAATTGGCATGTTTGTAGGACAGGTGGCATTAACTTGGGTTTATTTCCATTCGTTTGAAAATTCGAGGGTAATCTAATTGGTTTTAAAATAATAAAAATATTTAACAAACACTGAAGATTATTCCTCTGTTAAGAGATTCCAGAACAAAGGTGTCACATTCTTGAAATTTGAGTTAATTTGCACAAAAAGGGTGGTGGGAATGAAGAATATCTCCCACGAAAATACCACGGATGCTCAGAGAATTAAAATTTTCAAAACCTGGAAAGATAGAATGTTGTGAGGGGAGGTTATTTGATTTTGATATGCAAATTATTCATGGTCTAATTGAATAGGCAAACAGGCTTCAGGAGCTGAGCAGCTTACTTCTTTTCCCATGGAGTTGGAAGGAACTTCATAAAGCCTTTTGGAAAGGGACTGAAAGTGAAATTTGGTAATCTGTTAAAATTGCTGTGGTTGTTCTTGTTTTTAATAATTTTGTTTAATTAGCCTGATTCATTGTAGTGTGATCTGTCCGAGTATCATCAATTTGTTTACCTAGGTGATAGAGCGTGAGGATGCCAATAATTAGCAGCTTAAGGAAGCTACTGTTGCCCTGATTGCAGGAGCATTTGTTCCCTTGTCTTTGTGTTTTGTCTCAAAATAATGACAAAAACAAAAGCTGGAAATTTCAACTCCCTCTCTGATGCAGGAGGTGGACTGTGGACTAAACCGAAAACGCCAGAGCTACTGAGCAGCCCTAGGCCTTTTCAGGTTTTATTTCAGATTTCAGGCATCCGCCGCATTTTGTTTTTGTAGATAGGCTGAGTATAGCTGAGCTGATGCCATTAAGAGAAAAGCAGGTGAGTACTTGCGGAAGAAAGGAAAGGAAAGGAAGACTATGCAGATGGGTTGGATAAAGAGGTATGAGTAAACGTGAGCGGAGTACAAACACCAGAAGATTAAATTTAGGCTCAATGACTTGTTGCTCTGCTGTAAATACTGTGTCAGAGTCACATGCCCAAAATCGTCTTTCCAGGATGAAACATCTCTTCTGATTGTTTCCTGCAGTTGGTGTGTCTGAAATGAATTTTCATAACTCATGATTTTTTTATCAACAGGAAATGACAAATGTTTTCAAGAAAGTGCTTGATTTGACATACCCAATCACCTCCATGTTCTCAGGATCTGCTTTCAACAGCAGTATCAGTAACACCTTTAAGGACAAACAGATAGAGGTAAGAGGTGTAACCATCAGTATTGGTATCAGTTAAAATAACCCTGTTCTTGAGCTGCCCATATGCTTAGAAGAGCACTGGTGTTACCCTGACGCCAAGTCATGCATGACTTTCGTGATGTGGAGGTGCTGGTGTTGGACTGGGGTGGACAAGGTCAGAAGTCACACGACACCAGGTTATAGCCCAACAGGTTTATTTGAAAACACAAGCTTTCCGAGCACT
>NC_063359.1:5467462-5481570 GCF_021869965.1 Rhincodon typus
TATAATTACTTAAAAATTCTGTGTCTGATGCCACCTCTCTCTCAAACACCTGAAGGAGGAGCCAGGCTCCGAAAGCTTCTGTTTTCAAATAAACCTGTTGGGCTATAACATAGTATTGTGTGATTTCTGACCATGAGTGGCTCTCAACTTCCTTCACCAGCATGTGGGGAAGATCAATGTAATGTTTTTACTGTGTCCATCACAATCTTCACTCCTTTGACACTCAATTGAGTCTTGTTGCTTGGCCCCTCAGGTTGGCCTTCACCTGTTTGACATTGAGCTGAGCATCAACCTTTACGTTATCTCCACCACCAGCATTACTTTCATGTGATGCTGCCCGGCTTTGTCTACAGTATAACACTTCAACTACTAAAACTCCATACAATACTTTGTCACTTCCAGGCTAATTTAACCCTGTATTCTTGTTGGCTTTCCATATAGTTCAACATCGGTATTGAAATCCTTTCTGCTTGAAGCTCCTTTGCCCATCACTCCTACTGTCATGAACCATGTTTGTTCTTTGTCCTCCAGCATATTAAGGTTGCAGATTTCACCTTCAGATTTTTGCACAGTCTTTCATCTAGCCTCTGCAATCTTCTGCATATTCTCCTGCATTGTAACTTCAAAACCATTTCATTAGCTGTAAAAAGACTTTGTGAATTCCTGAAGCCATGAAAGGAGATGTATAACTGCAAATCTTTTAGCCTTTGGATTCAACTCCTGTGCAAACTCCCCCACTTTCGCAATAGACCTTTTAGCTGCCTAGACCCAGCTCTCCAGCATTTCTTGTATAAACCCGTTTTTCTACTTCCCTCTCTTTAAAAGCCTTCTCAAACCCGCACTATTTTCCAGGTCTCCTAAATGTTCCCTTGATTCAGCATTCTCTTCTTCAACCACAGAATTATAAACAGCCTTGCAATGTTTTATACACTAACTGTCAGTTTAAATATTACATGCTAGTCATTTTGGTTGGCAACACTTGTCCCTGATGCTGTGTAGCTGGGAGTTGCTATGTAAGCATTCAGTAGTAGATATGCCTAACATTTGCACTGGACAAGCTGTTTTGTTGTACAGAATTTGGTGTACTACCATTAATCAGGCACTTGGTTACACAGCACCAACTTGAACTGGTTTCTGTGCACAGTCAGACTTGGCACTTCGTGATCTTTACCACTTGACTAATCTCTTGGTAGACTTGAAAAGTGATCAGGAATTCCCGTTCTGTTGGTTGCTTGTTTCAGAGCAGCAATGGCCTTGGGACAATTCTGTAACTGTAGTGTGGTTGTTAGAGGTTTGTAGCATGAGATAACCCAGGGGTAATTGAAATATCTGCAATTATGGCAAAATATTCTGTTTCTATGTAATGATCCACCTCGATAGTTTACTTTATGACAGAATTTCAAAGATATACAACCCATAAAATTCAGGCCATTTGTGTCATAATGGTTTTCTGGTCTGCAGGCAACTTCCCCGCTCCCCCCGCAATTCCATTTATTTAATCTAATCCTAATTAATGTCTTTCTCCCTCCTCATGTACATAAATAACTTCTCCTTAAATGTGCTGTTTGCCTCAGTTTTTCCTTGCAGTTTCAAATTTGACCTACCAGATGATCATTCCCCACTATCAGTTTCTCCCCTCCCATTCCCAGTCTCCCTCAAGGTTTAGGATGTTTTTTTCTCAGAAATTGGAACCGCTTGTTGTTGGGAAAGGATGGATGAAGGGGTTGTGTTGCCCATCCTGTCAGTGAAAGGATGCTACGTGTTCTCTTTTCAGGACCTGTGGATTCCTTACTTCAATATCACCACAGATATAACTGCGTCTGCCATGCGGGTTCATACTGATGGTGAGTACACTTTGATACTCTGAACTGTCCTGCTTGCGGCACCTAATTTGTCTAGTTTGTGAGCAGTGGTAATTGTACCCACCTAACGAGGGAGATGCTGTTGAATCACTAACACGGGAGATTTCAACCTCCACTCTCAGCATTGTGAAAAATTAATACTCATTTTGGGAACTCCACCTCAAATGATTTGGCACCTCATGGTCTTGAGCAGGTGGATGTCTCTGTACTGCCGCTAATCTGATCGCATTGATCAGTGCACGCCCTGGTGGAAAATGTCCCAGGAAACTGTTACTTCTCAGTGAGGACCTTTGTTGAAATACTTTGTTACTTCATTTCTGTGAAATTCAATTTTTAAAAAATTTTAAATCCTGTTTTAATTTGCTCATCGAAGTATGCACTCACAATCCCCACTCTCCAAATTTCTGTTATTCTGGATAGAGGATTGGCTAACTAATACAAGATGTATTTGGGATAAGGACACCATTTTTAGAATGGCAGCCTGTAGCTAGTGGTGGGCTACGAGGATCAGTGCTGGGGCCACGATCATTGATAGCATGTATTAATGAGTTAGATGAGGGAAATTAATATACCGTTGCCAAGTTTGCAGGTGACGCAAAAATAAGTGGAAGGGCACTTGGTGAAGATGACATAGGTCGGCAAAGGGATATTGATATAACTGAGCGGGCAAAAACTTGACAGATGGAATATAATGTGGGAAAATGTAATGTTGGTCACATTTATATGTGAAAGTATGCACTTTGGCAGAAATAATAAGGGAGATGAATATTATTTAAATGGAGAAAGACTGCAGAAAGCTACAGAAGAGAGGATTTGGGAGTTCTTGTGCATGAATCAATAAAAGCTAGCACCCAAGCTCTTCAGCTAATAGGGGAGGCATATGGTATGTTGGCCTTTATTTCAAAAAGTAAAACTAAAGAGGTTTTGCTAAAACTAAACAATGCACTAGTCAGACTATAGCTGGAATCCTATGTATGGCTTTGGTCCCCTTATCTAAGAAAAGATATACTTCTTCGGAACTCAGACGTTTTGAAGAAAAGTCACTTTGGCCTCAAAACATTAACTCTGTTGTTCTGTATATAGATGATACCAGACCTGCTACGTTTCTCCAGTATTTTCTGTTTTTATTGCTTTGGAATTTTGTCAGTTTGGGATTTTAAACCAGCTCACTAGTTTGGTGACTATTTCTAATAACTGTACTTAACATGAATTACTATTTATTACAAGTAAATAGCTTGTATCTACAGGTAAACAATTAATGAGCCATCGGCATATAACTCTACCAGTTAAAGCTCTACTCCTTTATATATATATATACATACACAGGAAAAAGAAGTTGTTTTGGTTGGAGGGAAAGATGGGAAAAGAACTTCAGTGGCTCCTATTCACAGGATCTACTGAGATGGCCCTTGAGCTGCTGTTTGGCCATCCTTCCCTGGATACTTGCACTTGTTTACATGAGTTCCACTGTAACTGGTTCACGTTTATAAAAGGTCTGTATTATTCATCAAATGTCCAAACTTACAGCAACTGACAGAGGAAAGATAAGCTGGTTTACTTCAGTCTTAATATAGCTTTGACTGTAGGGAACAGAGAGAGCTCCTGAGCTGGTGGTGGCTTGTAAGCTTCTTACTAGCCTTTTCACATCACCAAGCTGTCAGTCACATGAGAACCAATTGTTGCCAATAACTGGTCACTCGTTCACAGACCAATCAGCTGCTCGTTGCCAGCCAAATCTCCGTCTGACACACTCTTAGCTCCAGCTTGTCTACACCTTCTACTCCTGTGTGAACCAGCAGCTGTGGAAACAGTGCTCACAATGACTGTCAGATTACTTGCTTTCAGAAACATGCAGTAATCCTCCAGCAATCCCACATCCTTGGCTTCAAAGCATTTCTTTACCCATTTCCAACTACAATTAAAAATACTGAAAAATAAAATGATAAGTTTTTTCACAGTTTAGTTGAACATAACTGCAAGCTTAATTGGAACTTGTATAGTTCTCCAATGTCTCTTAAAATCGAAAAGGCCCTTTTATAGAATTGACAAAATGGGGCTACGGCAAAAGTTGGTCTGTGTAAATGTTTTCAGGAAGACTTTTCAAATGATCCCCCGGGTGCCACAGTTGATAAATGCATCAAGCATGTGGAAATCCCAGGTTTGTTTCTTGACCTGTTCTGAGCTAACTTACCTCAGCTGGAGCATGGTTGGCCCACCTCACCGGGCATTGCTAGATTCAGAGAAGGAAGAGGATGCAGCCACCGTATGTATTCCTGATCTGGAACCAGTGATGTCTGCTAATAAGGATTTTTGTGGGACATCAAGTGAAAATTGCATTGAGCCCAAATTTGATTTCCACATCGTTCAATATCAGCCTTGCCTCACTTCACCCGGGAGAACTGTTTGAATTGCCATCGTCCCTTGAAAAAGAATTCTAGTTTGACGCTTGGAGAGAAATAGGGGGGAACAAAGAATTTAACTGAAGACTATCTAATTTTTATGAAAAGCATTCTGATCAAATAGTTCTGCAATGCAGCCTGCTATCAAATTGCATTGATAATGCCTGTGGAATATCTTACAATGTTTTATTGCAATAACGGTGCTATATTAGTGCACATTGTTGACTGGTCATCAGATTCTGACATTTCCTGTTCACACCTGCAAAACGTAAGGTTTCCAAATGGTCCTTAATGGCACTGCTTGACACTGTAATGCAACAACCCTTCTCCTCTAATCAGCGCAGTCCAAAAAAGGAAACTTTGATTGTATTTTAAAGACTGAGTGCATTGGCATTGGCTTTTTCTAACCAATCAATGTCATGGCATAGTATTCTCATGCTTTCACTGAATCTACTGCCTTTTATTCTTGCAGATTTTGACTTTCTGTCAATGAAACAAAGCACTTGTTTACTGTTCTCTCATTATAAATCTTACAGACGCTCAATTTGTTTCCAGCACCTGTGTCAATGGATTGAAAGCCTGGCCTGAGTGAGGAAAGGAGAAAGAGTCTGAGAAAGTTCCTCGTTATCCATCAGATTGTTGCAATAATTCTGCCAGATGTGCTGTTTAACAGCCATGCCACTGAGACAGTTTCTGGCCTGTGATTTCAGTTTCACTCCTCTTTCTCTCCTGTTTCAGAATGGTAGAAGTGTTCAGCCCAATGAAACTTGGCATCTTGAGTGTCTCATTAAGTTTGAGCACACAGAAGCCTACGCAGCTCGACATTTCTATGGGAAATGCCCCGCAGTGCTACCTCAGAGTAGCTGGTGAAGGTGAAATTGAATAAGCTGTCACCCAAACAGGAGCAAAAGCTCTGGGACACAATAAACGTCTGAGTTCCATACCATATTCATTGGGTAACCGGGTAAACTCCTGTGTTACATACCCGTTACTGTAACAATGGTATCCCTAACTGCTCCTCATATTGAAATGGTTATGCTGAATTTTGAAAATGAAGAGAAAAAAAGAATTGTATTTATATACTGCCTTTTATGATCACCAGCTGTTTCAAAGCACTTCATAGTGAATTAGCATGTAATGTCAGAAAAGTAGCAGCCATTTTGCACACACTGAATCCCTCTACACAGCAATGTGATCAATGCCAGATATTCTGTGTTTGTGGCGGACAGTTCCAGATTTTCAGCATCCGCAGTATTTTGCTTTTATCTGTTTTTCGGGGGTTTGATTGAGAGGCAAGGGCAGATCAGACACCAGAAATAATGCCTCACAACCTCTTCGTAATACTGCGGTCTTGTACGTCTACCTGAGAGCTCAGACAGGGCCTCAGTTTAATGGCTCATGTGAAAGTCAGTTGCTCTGACAGTGCAGAACTTTCTCACGGGACTGTCAGCCTGAAGGTTTGAACTCCAGTCCTGGAGTGGGGATTCAACCTACAAGCTTCGGACTCAGGTGAAAGTGCTTCCCTTTGATCCGTCGCTTTTTTACTGACCGGAGCCTTGTCATGTCAGATGGCTGGAAAAGAAGGCTCACCCCTGTATTTTACATTATATTTTATTTTTCCTGTCCTGAAATTAGGAACGTTGTATTCTTATAGTATTCAGACAGAGCTCCGTCAAAGAAGCATTTCCTTGTACGAGTGCAGCACCCCGTCCTTTCCCAAATCATGGGGAAATACTTGCGATCGCGTCAGTCTTTGGTTCAGATAACTTGGTGCTCCTCAGTTTGTTGAGAGCGAGCATGCATATATGGGACTCGTGAGCTAGCGCAAGCCATTTGGCATTTCAAATGGCCCTGCTCCCACAATTCAATAAGATCACGGCTGATCTAGTTTCGATCTCAAATCCACTTCCCCAGCTACCCCTCCCAGCTCCCCACTCACCCATTACCCTTGACTCCCTTCTCTGTCAGAAGTCAGTATGACTCGGCCTTGAACAAATTCATTGACCAAGCCTCTGCTGCTTCCTGAAAGAATTCTGCATCCTTCCCACTCTCTGAGAGAAAACAAGATCTTTTAAAATCTCTAGCTTAAAAGGGGCTCTGCTTATTCATGAAGGGGCAGCATGGTGGCTCAGTGGTTAGCACTGCTGCCTCACAGCACCAGGGACCTGGGTTCGATTCCACCCTCGGGTGACAGTCTGTGTGGAGTTTGCGCATTCTCCCTGTGTCTGCGTGGGTTTTCTCCAGGTGCTCCAGTTTCCTCCCACAGTCCAAAATTGTGAAATCTAGGTGGATTGGCAGTGCTAAATTGTTCATACTGTCCGAGGACGTGCGGGCTATGTGGATTAGTCATGGGAAATGCAGGGTTACAAGGATTAAGGGGGTTGGGCCCAGGGTGGGGTGCTCTTCAGAAGGTCAGTGTGGACTCGATGGGCTGAATGGCCTGCTTCAACACTATAGAGATTCTGTAATTAACTCACGTCATCCCACAAGAAGAAACATCCTCCCCCTCCAGCCGATGAAGTCTCCTCATTGGCTTTGTGTTTCAGCAAGATCACTTTTCATTTTTCTAAATTCCAATGGATATAGACACAACTGTTATACAGCAACATAGAAAAATAGGAGCGGCCATTCAGCCTTTTGAGCCTGCTCTGCCATTCAGTATGATTGTGGCTGATCATCCAACTCAGTGCCCTGTTTCAATTTTCTCCCCATATCCATGGATCCCATTAGTCCTATGAACTATACCAAGCTCCTACTTGAAAACATTCAATATTGTGGCTTCAGTCGCTTTCTGTGGCAGAGAATTCCACAGGCTTACCACCCTCTGGTGAAGACCTTTCCCCTCATCTCAGTCCTTTCCCCTCATCTCAGTTCTAAATGGCCCACCCCATATTCTTAGACAGTGACCCCAATTCTGGACTCACCTGTCATCAGGAATATCCTTCCTGTGTTTACCCTGTCTAGTCTTGTTATAATTTTACAGTTTTCTATAAGACTCCCTCTCATTCTTAAAATTCCAGTGAATGTAGTCCTAACCAGTTCAGTCGTTCGTCATATGTCAGTCCTGCCATCCCAGGAATCAGTCTGGGAAAGCTTTGCTCTCCCTCCATCATCAGAATATCCTTCCTCAGATAAGGAAGCAAAACTGCACACACAGGTGTGGTCTCACCTAGGCTCGGTCTCGTGGCAAGCCATCCTTACTCCTGTACTGTTCTACCTTTCTTCATAAAATAAGCCCTTCATCGCAGAAATGAGGTGAGTGAACCTCCTCTTAACTACTTCCAACGTAATTATATCCTTTTATATTTTAGAACTGGACAGCCTAAGAGGATCTTCAAAGAAGTTTAAGGTGCAGCTAGTATGTCCAGCAACTAGCTAGCACACATAGACAAATTGCTGTTAAATCAGGATTCAAGAATTTCTTCAAGGATTTGAAGAAGTAGTAAATTACTTCTCGATATTAACCTTCCTCAGAAAAGGATATCCTTTTGTGATAACTGGGGGCTTGCCTTCAGTAGGCTCAATGTCATGCAAGTGACAGATGAGCTCGTTTTGAAGTATACTCTACAGCTTAGTCTCTGAGCCACCTAGTAGTCACTCGTTCCCATCATCTGTCCTCCTGCTAAGGTTTCTTCCTAAGCATCCAAGCTTGAGGAAGAGGAAAACATTCCAATGTTGGATTTCTGAACTGCAGATGGTAGATTATTAGAAAACATTCGAAGATGAAATTGAGTTGGGATACATGCTGCTGCCCAGGCCAATATTAGCCCACGCCAACTACAATAGAACAGATTACGGTGTCTAATAATGGGAGTCAAACACATTTCTGCATGTTTTACTCAGCCTTCCATTTCCACTTTCACACCAATGGTGTCGTCAGCATCTTAAAAGTAGGGTTAACATTTTGGGTGTAAACTCTTCATCAGAATATTTAAAGGATTGTTACGCACCAAAAATGCTTCACATTCCAGAAATGGACAGGCCTATTGTATATTTCCACCATCTTCCATTTGTTTTAATAATTAATAACCTTGTTTCATGTAGATGTTAAATATGTAGGGAACAAAGCAGTCTGTACCCAATGTCAAAAATAACTACATAGCAATGTTTGGACTACGAAATGACATTCTAGCCAGCCCAACTATTGCAGCCAAGCACCATGTCTGTGATAGAATAATTATAGGCCATCCTCCAACATCATCACCTTCAGAATTGCCAAGTGCAGTAAACATTTTATTAACAGGCATCTTTGCGACCAGGAGTATCTCGATTGATCAAATATTCTGGTTAATGTTTATGTGGACCATTTCAAAGTACAAACAAAGTAATAGAAACATAATTCAGAGGGAATACACATCACTGCTTTACTTTATTTACACCATAAGTCACTTAAGTAATAATGCAACTTTGCCTTAAATAAAGCTTACTGGCAGAGAGCCTTCTCACTCACACCCTCAGGTGACTACTCTGACATCCCAGAGATCGCGATAATCCTTTACTTCAGGTATATAATTTTTGCTGATTTATCAAGAGTGCTGGTTCATAAGGTGCTGGTTAAAACGAAGTTTGCTATACTTCCCTGTACCTCCCTTGGGAAGAGAATCAAATAGTGTTGCTAATGTCTTTAAAACAAACTCCCAACCTCTGACTCCAATCTAGCTAGTTCTCTGGGATTTCTGATTATCCAGTAAGCATAGTTTTATTCTAATCTCTCACTTGAACCTTGTGAATTTTCGGTTCTGCTCGGAGATAATTGAGATTTGATTTCCACTGTAGCTAAAACATTTAAAAAAAAAAGTTCCATAGCACTCAGTGCTGTTGATACTTTCCACTATTTGCTAATCCATCAAAGGAAAAGTTGTTGTGTTAAGTCACAATTTTATCTGTATCACCTTTCTTTGACTTAATTTTATTAGCCAGCATCTCAAGTGTTCTGTAATTATTGTTTGGCAAATGTTTGTCGGCGGAAAACTGAATTAAAAGTCCAAGACACAGAATAATGAACATCTAGTACTTGTGGTTGTTATGCCTGTCAGAATTCACTTTGCTCTGGTCATTTGCTTTGAATGTGAGGAAGGAATGTGCAATGATTTGAACAAAGAAACAGCAACAAGTCTATCCCTGTCTGATGCTTTCAGTTTATGACCTCATCAACTTAGGTTGATGTTTTATGCAGATTCATTGATCTACGTCGCCAGGCTTTTTTTTTTGCTGTTTTCATTTATTTTGTTACCTTCCAAAGAATTAGTGTCCTCCTTACTTCTTCAAGCAAAATGAACTATCCTGTACTTTGCTATATTGACGTTTATTAGCCATTTAACCTCATCGGCACATATATTTTTATAATGATTCCGCAGAATGGTAGAGTAATTTGCAATCACCGTGCAGACAGTAATTACCTTTCACAAGCAAATCCGACTAATCGAAAAGAGCCTGCAGTCACACTGCTGTAGGTGGACTAAAGTGGTTGCTGGGAAAAGATAAAGGATCCGAATGAACAGGGCAGAAGCTGAATTTCTGCACCAGTACTTGTTGAAATTTTGGAACCTTTTAATTGTTTCTCTGGGGAAATGCATAAACACAGATCGGCTGAGTTGAGAAGCAACATGTCCAGCTTCCTGTGGTGTAGGCAGTTAGTCAGGAAACTGTATTTCATTCTTGCTTTTAAGCCACACTAAGATAAATGGTGTTTCTTCTCCCTTCTCACAACCCAGAGTGACACCTTGACTTATGAAACTGCAAATGGTTGCTCCAGGGGCTTGTGTTACTCTAGCATCCGTTTATTGGAGTCTGCTTTATTTGCAACCTTCTCCCTTTTTCATTTCTCTGCCAGAGGTGTTGATTCTTGACTGTGTTGTCATGGTTCTGAGTCCTCCTGAGATTTAACCTGCCTGGCTGTCATGTAGACCAGGTTGGGAATATGTGTAGGCTGCTCCCATGAGGAGAGCAGTACCAGCTGAGCTTGTCCTGGACATAGTTACCATTCACCTACACGCATGCGCCTGCTGAATGAGATCCCGGGGTATAATTTACAATTCTGAATTTGAACTGACTTATTGACCCGCGTTTTCTGATAGTCAGATGAACATTATTCCAGCATAGATGGGATTTGTGCATTGGAATCCTGTGGAATTCCATCATAGCACAGATGAACTGTTGGAATAGATGTACTGCTCTTCATTACTGAGAGAGCCCTGAGGAGACTCTCCTCTCAGAAATGTGGAGCTCCCCTCTTTTATTCTAAAAGAAGAGCTGGTGCAGCAATCTGTGTGGGATCGCCACTCCCCAGAAAACCCAGCCCTCTCGTTAGTGCCAACCTCCACAGTAAGGTTAAACACCATGTTAAATTAATGGGTAGTATAGTATGGTGAGCCATCAGCCAGCTCTTGAGTTGGTGTGAGTCACTGTTGTCCTGCTCTGGCAGTCCCCATTCTGCATGGATTTATTTGAAAAATTCAGCAGACCAGATTAAACTGTGTGACATAGAGTCATACAGCACAGAAACAGACCCTTCGGTCCAACCAATCCATGTCGAACATAATCCCAAACTAACCAGTCCCACCGGCCTACTCCTGGCCCATATCCCTCCAAACCCTTCCTATTCATGTTCTTATCTGAGTGTCTTTTAAACATTGTAATTGTGCCTACATCCATCACTTCCTCAGGAAGTTCATTCCACACACGAACCAATGCCTGTGTAAAAATTTTGCCCCTCATGTCTTGTTTAAATCTCTCCCCTTAAAAATATGCCCCCTAGTCTTGAAATTCCCCCATTCTGGGAAAAGACACCCACCATTAACTTTATTTATATCCCTCATGATTTTATAAACATTTATAAGGTCACCTCGTGACCTACAATGCTCCAGTGAAAAATGGCCCCAGCCTATCCAGCCTTTTTTTTTAATAACTCAAACCTTCCATACCCAGCAACATCCTTGTAAATCTCTTCTGAGCCCTCTCTCCAGCATAATAATATCCTTCCTATAACTGGGCGACCAGAGCTGGACACAGTATTCCAGAAGAGGCCTCACCATTATAAAAGTGAATTGCTGAAGCTTCAGGCCAGGTGAGACCTGAAAGAATATTAATGTTTCAGTTTAATACCACAAAAGACTTGAATTTCTATCATGGCTTTTGTAATCTCAATATGTGCTAAAATTTTCCATGTTAACTGAATTCGCTTTTGAAGTGCAGTCACTAGAGTAATGGAATTGTGGAAGGCAATATGTGCACAACATTGACCTGTGAGCATTAGTGAGATGATGAACAGGTATTTTGATTTCTTTTTCATGGTGTCAGTGATAAATAATAGGACATCGAAGAGAATGCACCTTCATGTGGTGCCATCGGATCTTTTATGTAATGTGATTATTGGTTTATCACTAGCTCTGAAAGATGGCACTGGCCTAGGTACAGCATTAGGGCCAGATTTATGCGCTGGGATTTGAATCAAAGTTGTTTCTTTAACCGTCTATGTATTTCAAATTTTTCCGTTTCCATCTCAGAATTCTAGCTTTGCTGTCTGACTGTGAAGCCCTCATTTTTTTTAAAGTAAGTTGGTGCAAAGTGCTGGTCAGACTCACGAGGTCTGGCAGCTTCTGCAGAGAGAGGAAAACAGAATTAATGTTTTGAGCCCAGTGTCCCCAGCTTCCAAGTGGTTTGCTTCTTTTATTTGCATAAATTAGTGTGTTGTGTACATGGCTCCCCATATGGTGGATTTATCGCAGTTACTGAATGCAAGTATGCTGGTTCTATCTATAATAGCAGTGTTCCTAAAGTAAGTAAAGTCTGTTTAACTAACTTGCCCCTCTTCAAACAAAAGGATGTTATTGATTATTGTAAACGTTTTATACTCTTCACAGGTTCTCTCTGGCGATACTGTCGAGCCAGTATGTCCTTGTCGAGTTATCTGCCTCCTCTTTGTGATCCAAAGGATGGTCACCTGCTCATGGACGGAGGGTATATCAACAATCTGCCAGGTAGGTTTGAGTGAGCTTTGGTAAAGAGAAGGACAAAATTGTATTTATATATCATATTTCATTACTGTTGAATGTTCCAAAAGGCTTTATAGTCAATGGAGTGTATTTTTTTCCAGAGAATAGTCTGGTCCAGAAGTTCTAAGTTTGTAGGCTAGGAATCACGCACCAAGTAACTCACCTCCTGACTTCCCAAAGCCTGCCCACCATCTACAAGGCACAAGTCAGGAGTGTCATGGAATACTCCCCACTTGCCTGGATGGGTGCAGCTCCAACAACACTCGGGAAGCTTGACACCATCCAGGAAAAAGCCATCTACTTGATTGGCACTGCATCCGCAAACATCCGATCCCTCTTCCCCCCAACGCTTAGTGGCAGCAGTGTGTACTGTCTACAAAATGCATGCAATTCAACAAAGATCCTCAGACAGCACCTTCCAAACCCATGGCCACTTCCATCTAGAAGGACAAGGGCAGCAGATACATGGGAACACCAACACCAGCACGATCCTCTCTAAATTGCTCACCATCCTGACTTGGAAATATGTTTTCGTTCCTTCACTGTCACTGGGTCAGTATCATGGAATTCCCTCCCTCAGGGCATTGTGGGTCAACTTACAGCAGGACGACTACAGTAGTTCAAGGCAGCTCGCCACTACCTTCTCAAGGGCAACTAGGGCCAGTATCGCCCACATCCCACAAGTGAATAATAAAATAAAGCATTTTCAGCAGAGGTTCAGTTTGTCTTTTTACTAATTTATTCTGTGTAATTTTAGACAGTTATGTGAAAAATAAAATGCTATATACTGTTCTAAGTTTTTATTGAAGGCACACATTACAAATGTGCACCTTCAAATCCAGCAGCCACAGACTGCTCCAATTTCTGTATTTCAAGTTCAAATGTATTTTGCAGGCAGTCATGATTTATGACCGTTCAATTTATGAATGCTTGTACTTAAAAGTGCAGTCCTGTACATGATTGGAATTATAAAGGCCTGACATGATCATTTTCATTCGTGACAAATGGCTGCTTTACATTGTCCTTCGTTGTACTCTGGTGACCAAATTGTCCTGCAAGTGGACTCCAGAAGGTAAACTGTTCGCAAGTTTGGAGACTGCTTGTGTTATCATATAAATGTTTACAGTCCTTCATGAACAAAAGGCCTTATGATAGTGATGGAGTCTTTCATTTTGCTGGTCATATTCTTGACATACTGCCATCCCCTCTGGGTGTATTTATTACATTTTATTAGAGTAAAATATTACATTGTAGTCAATCCAACATGGGAACATGTGGTGGCTGAGTTCTGAAATTCTTTGCCCACTGATGCACAGTAACCCATGGGGTGGTTGGTACCCTCTTCAATATCGCACAACTTTGTTCCCTGTTACCCAAGAAGCCTTGGTCATTTACAGTGTTCACTGTGCCTCCAGTTGTCCCAAACTTTGTAAAGAACCTCATGGTCCTAGATACCATGAGCAACATTGCAGCATGGAGAATCTTTCACCTGCACATCCCCAGTTAATATCTGAACGCAACTAAATACTCAATACTTGGACATTTAATACATTCCCACCTCCCAATAGTTGCATGCTGTCTTTGCACGTTAGAGGTTGCACTTTACCGAGACAGGCGTTCTTCATACATGACCTCAGAAATGATCTGACTTGCTGCCGTGGAATGTGGTGGGGAGCTACCACAAGCCAATTTAATCCAGCCTTCACCTCGTGTTCAAGCTTTCCAATCACTGAGAAATGATCCAGCGTACAACTGCTTTTCTTTCGTGTGCCTCCCTTGCTCGCTCCCTCACTCCCTCGCTCGGTCCCTCCCCTTCCCTCCTCCCCTTCCCTCCTCCCCTTCCCTCCTCCCCT
>NC_063359.1:5481580-5539158 GCF_021869965.1 Rhincodon typus
CCCCTTCCCTCCTCCCCTTCCCTCCTCCCCTTCCCTCCTCCCCTTCCTCACCCTCTCTCTCTCCCTCCCTCTCTCCCTCAAGAACAGAATAGGACCAAAATTTAATCAGTTTGGTTGCTCGTGGGGAAAATACAATCAATTGCCTGCAGAGAAAATTTAGTTGCTCAGCATGATTAACCTGTCAAAGCATCAGTAATTTCTAGTATGCGCTCCAGGCTCCAGCATCAAAGTAACTCCGTTTTGGAGTATGAAACCTTATGGTCCAGCAAGAGGACCTTCAAGCTTTTAAATTATTTCCTTAATCTTCTATGCTCAAAGGAGAATAATCCCAGCCTTTCTTGTTTTTCCCAGTACCCACCAAGGGGCCCAAACATCAATGATTGAAGAGAACTATGGCCCAGCTTTGTCATTGTGGTTTGTGTTGGTGTGAACATTGGCATCTTTTACAAGTGGAGTGTGGACCACTCTGCATGCTGTCCCTGTCATTGGCTGTTCTCCTCAAACGCTATCTGCCCACAAGGGGGTGCAATTGGAGAGGTTGGAAGTCTGGTCACTTCCTGCAGAGCTGGACACTGCTCACTCACTCGGGTGGATGGTTTCCCGAAGGCCCACGTCCAAGGTTAAGAGGTTTTGCTGACTTATCTTTCTTTTCTTCTCAGCTGATGTCGCACGGTCTTTGGGCGCAAAGGTGGTGATAGCAATTGATGTTGGCAGCCAGGATGAAACCGATCTGACAAATTACGGAGACTCCCTTTCTGGCTGGTGGTTACTGTGGAAACGCTTTAATCCTTGGGCAGCAAAAGTGAAGGTAAGGAATAAAAATCCCTGTAGGACCCTTGACAGCTTCCTGCACGAAGCGAGTGTGGGTAAGGGTGGCTGGTGCCTTGTAATTGCTATGGCAAACAGGATAAAACAATCACTAACATCAGCACAGCAAGCACTGATGTTTATCGAGCACCTTTAATGTTTTAAAGGGCTTGATGCTCTTCATCGCAGTCTTATTAAGCAAAATTTCACACCAAACCATAAAAGACACGATTGGGTCAGATGGCCAGATGGTAGGACTTAAGGAAGGTTTTAGGGAGTTGAGGCTTAACCCAAGCTATTGACAGTAGAGCTGTTAAAATCGAGGATGCTGAATAGGCCAGGATTAGAAGAGCAGAGATATGGAATGGAGAGCATTATACAGGTAACGAACGGCAATGCAACGGAGGAATTTGACAACAAGGATGAGAATTTTACAAACGGGTTCGATAACGGGGATCCAAAGTGCTGATGAGAAATGGGGACATGGTTCATGTAAGGACGCTGGTGTTTATAGAGTGTAGAATAAGAGAGGCTGTCCTGGAGGGCACTGAGAAAACCAAGTCTAGAGTTAACAAAAGCTAGGACAAGAGTTTCAGCAGTAAACATAACTCTGCAGAACTGTGGTCTCTCCGACCTGCAGTGATGTAATCAGTAGCCTTTCATTTTAACTCAATCTTGAGGGCAGCCTTCCTTGCTTTTGAAGAATGAATGATAATGCAGCACAAACTCGAAGAGTCAGTGGTTTGTCTGAATCAACAGGGAGCAAACGTATCCAGTTGAATTTTTGATTACTCAATCTATTCTTTTAAAACCCAATAAATGATCTCATCTGAGTCCTAGACTGTAACGTGTTGCAGATTAAAACCTTATCCATAGAGTTATAACACAGGAGCAGAACACTTTGTCCGACCAGTCCAATTTGATTCACCCACCACATATATCAATCAATCTAATTAGATTTACCCACCCTGTTTCCGTATCACTTCAAGCCCTTTTCATTCATCCACCTATCCGGTCAAATCTTGCATGTTGGCAGAGTTTATAGCTCAAGAGATCTGCTCTGGAATGGAGAAGGGCTTGCAGTGGGAGGGGCAGGATCTGGTGGCTGTAGCCCACGTTGGTACCAACAATATGGGTGGAATTAGGAAGGAGGTTCTGCTGAGGGCTGTATGAGATGCTAAGTACTCAATAAGGAAGCAGAACTTCAAAAGTGAAAATCTCTGGTTTATGACTCAATCCACATACAAATTGGCACAGGTCAAAAAGGCTATAAGTGAATGCATGGCACCAGTATTGGAAAAAGTGTTAGGTGTATCATTGATATGATTTACACTTGTACTATGCTAGGACTGGTGTTCCAGCGAGATGGGGAACCAGGGTAGGACATCAAGCATGATTGTAATAGGTGCTTGTGACTAGGTTTAAGTCAAGGTAACAACAGCAAAATGTCGGATGAGCTCAAGTTTATGTTAAGTGCAAGGCTGAGCAAGCGAGCATTGGAATTCCTGTGTATGAAGGAATCAGAACTTGATGAGGGTTTCAGCTGCAAAGTGGCTGAGTAAGGGAGGAAATGGCAGATGTCACAGAGGTATGTGTTGATGGTCTTTGTGATGATGAGAATGAAAAATCTAAGGTTCAATTTGGGGTCAGATTGGACACAGCAACTGTGACCAGTTTGTGCAGCATGAGGCACTTGTCAACGCAGTGAATCAAATTGGTATTGGGGACTGAGGGTTTGCTGTCCCCAATCTTCAGTTGGATGAAATTTTTGTTCATCCACTGCCAGATGTCAGACAAGCAATATGGTATATCAATGAAGAGACAAAGTGGTTCTCCATGTGAAGAGGTTTCTCCTGCCCTCTATTTTAAATCTCATTTAATCTTGTGTTGATTGTTCATGCCCACACCCCCTCACTGAGTTGGAGGAGACTGTGGTCTGCATCTGAAGCTGGCAGTCTGATTGAAAATGTAGGGCCTGGCAGCATGTGTGGAAAGAGAATCTGTGACCAGTTGAGCATTACTAGTGTTTTCTGTTATTGTTTTTTTCGACATCCTGTCATAAAAATTAGTCATATATAACCTCAGTGAGAAGTATCATCTGCTCTAGTTTCACTCAGCTTTTCTTGTTCACAGACACTTGTTGTATGTTATTCTGTCATTTTTACAGGTTTTGGGCATGGCAGAGATCCAAACTCGCCTTGCTTACGTTTGCTGTGTGCGGCAGCTGGAGGTGGTGAAGAACAGTGACTATTGCGAGTACATTCGACCTCCGATAGACCGCTATGGAACCCTTGAGTTTGGCAAATTCGACGAAATTGCAGTAAGAGGAGCATCGCTTTGAGCTATTGTTTGCATCTTTGGTTAAGCTCTGACAGCGCTAGCAGGCTTATCATTCTTTGCAGCTGATCACTAATCGATCCATCAAAAGACCTGCATTTGATGAGAAAACCACCCACCAAAAACTCGAAACCTAATTGGCCTCGTCCTCACTATTCTACCTGTTGCGGATGCATTTGTTCATGATAGTGTTGAGAGGAGTTCCCCACACAGTGTACTTGTGGAGCTAAAGCCCTCTCTTAACACCAAACCCTCCATGTTGTATTGCACTATTGCCATGCTAAATAGGATAGATTCGCAACATTACTAGCGGCTCAATGAGATGCAGTGGTTAGGGTCAGTATTGCAATCAGTATAATTGTACTCCACTGAGCATCTTTAACTTTACTCTACCATTACCATCAAGTCAAGTAACCAACTCTAGTTCAATGACAGTTGTTGAAGAGCATGCTGGGAACAGCACTAGGTATACCTGAAAATGAGCTGCTATTGTGGCATAACTACAATACAGTACTAACATGTATGGTAGACAGCAGATACAGCGTCTATAGTCCGTGGGGTGATGGTTGCAAAGTAGATAATCCTCACCACTGAGCACCTTTGTCTATGTGTCCATGTGCATTATTGGTCACCACAAGGTAGATTTGTTGCCACCATCCTCTTTTTAGGGTAAAGATCTACAGGGGTTTGGCTTGACAAAGGAAAACCACCAAGTAGTCTTTTTTTTAAATTCACTCCAGTATAGTCACAAGTTCCCATATGACTTGCAAATTTCTTATGCAAAAAGAGTTAATCTCAATGGATTCCGTCCTCTGTTTGGATTCCACCAGGAAATCTTCTGCCAGTGTCCGTTTACTAGTTTTTGCATAACTGGCTGTTCCTTGACCTGTTGTTCTGTGACTGGCTATTGCTGGCTCGTTGTTTCTTGGCCTGGACAAGATTGAGGCTTGAGCTGATAACTGTACTAAGTAACATTTGGAACATGTGTTTCAGTAGAGTCTAACCATCTCTCCTTGACATTCAGTGGCATTACCGTTGTTAAAGGCTACATCATTGAATATTCTGGAAATTGTAATTGTCCAGAAATTTGACATATACATTGCAAAAGCAGGTTAAAGGCTGGGAATTCTATGACTCATAACTCACTTCTTGAGTTCCCAGAAACAGGCTACCTTCTGCAAGCCTCAAGTCAGGATAGTTATGGAATATGCTCCATTTGACTAGAGTATAGGAGTTGGGAGGTCATGTTGTGACTGTACAGGACATTGGTTAGGCCACTTGCAGAATACTGCGTGTCTCTCTGCCGTAGGAAAGAGGTTGTGAAACTTGAAAGAATGCAGAAAACATTCACAAAGATGTTGCCAGGGTTGGTGGGTTTGATCTATAGGGAGAGGCTGAATAGGCTGGAGCTATTTTCCCTGGAGTGTCAGACACTGGCGAGTGACTTTATAGAGGTTTATAAAATCCTGAGCGGCATGGATAGGGTGAGTAGGCAAGGTCTTTTTCCTGGGGTGGTGGAATCTAGAACTAGAGGGCATAGGTTTATGGTAAGAGGGGGAAAGATATAAAAGGGACCTAAGAGGCAACATTTTTATGCAGAGGGTGGTGCATGTATGGAATGAGCTGCCAGAGGAAGTGCTGGTGGCTGGTATAATAACAGTATTTAAAAGGCATCTGGATGGGTACATGAATAGGAAGGGTTTAGAGGGATAGGGGCCACATGCTGGCAAATGGGACTAGATTAATTTAGGATATCTGGTTGGCATGGACGAGCTGGACTGAAGGTCTGTTTCCATGCTGTATGACTCTATAAATTCAGTTCTAACAATTCTCGAGACTCAACGTTATTGAAGGCAAAGCAGATTGCTTGATGGACACCCCAAGTTTAACATAAATTCTCTGCTATTCAATCTGTTCTTCTAATGCCCGTTGTAACTCTGAGTGAGAAAGCCATTGCCAATCAGAGCACAGAAAAAGGCTGTGTCTCTGGAGCAAAACAGTGTGTTTTATTCCTTAGCTGTCTTCCTCCCTAGTCATGCAAGTTTGTGCCAATGCAAGTCCCTGTTGAAAGCTATTGATGTCCCTGCTTTCATCGTTCATGTGGGCAACGAGCTCCAGTTCTTTATCTCACTCTGGGGGGAGAAGAAATTCTCTCTCTCAATTCAACAATCATTTGAACTTGTGCCCGTAGCTATTGGGAGCAGTATTTTTTTTCACTTCTGCGTTATCTAAACCACTCATAATTTTGCACATTTCTTTCAAATCTCTCCAGGATCTCCTTTGTCCCATGGAGAACAATCCGAGCTTTTCCAATCTAACCTTATAATTAAAATTCTACATCTCTGGAATTGTTCTAGTAAATCATTTCTCCACCGTCCCGAGGGCCCTCACACCTTTCCTAAAGTGCAGTGATCAGAACTGGATGCAGTGCTCTAATCGTGACCTCGGGAGAGCTTTATAAAAGTTCAACATAACTTGCTGCTCTTGTGATTTTTAGTTCAAGAATTGGTTCAGTTTTTGGAGCACTGAAGTGCTCCACAGGGAGGCAATGGCCTAGTGGTATTATCGCTGGGCTGTTAATCCAGAGACCCGGATAAGATTCTGGGGATCTGGGTTCAAATCCCGCCTTGGCAGATGGAGGAATTTGAATTCAATAAAACATCTGGAATTAAGAATCTAATGATGACTATGAATCCGTTGTCAATTGTTGGGAAAAACCCATTTGGTTCACTAATATCCTTTAGGGAAGGAAACTGCTGTCCTTACCTGGTCCAGCCCACATGTGACTCCAGACCCACAATAATGTGGTTGACTCTTAACTGCCCTCTGGGCTATAAATGCTACCTAGCCAGTGATGCCCTCATCCTGTGAATGAATAAAAGGAAGCCTAGGCTGACATCTCATTGCTGTTCTGAGGGAGTGTTGTATACAGTCAAACGTCAAAGTCTTTCATATGAGACATTACCCTAAGGCCCTGTTTTGCCCCTCAGGTGGTCAGAGATGATTCCATTGAAGAATTTTAAATAACTTGACCAGTCTGATCTGCCTGTTACAGGAAAGATATTATTAAGCTCGAGTGTGTTCAGAAAAGGTTTACTAGGATGTTGCCAGGAATGGAGGGTTTGAGATATATCACTAGGCTGGGACTTTTTCACTGGAGCATAGGCAGTTGAGAGTGACCTTGTAGAAGTTTATAAAATAATGAACAGCATCAAAAAAATGAATGGCAGGTGTCTTTTCCCTCGGGTGGTGGATTTCAAGACTGGTGGGCATATTTTTATGGTGAGAGGAGAAAGATTTTACAATAGGACATGAGGGGTAACTTTGTTTACATAGAAAGTGGTTCATGTGTGGAATGAAATGCCAGAGGAAGTAGTGGATGCAGGTGCAGTTACAATGTTTAAAAGACATTTAGATAAGTACATGAATAAGAAATTTTTGGAGGGATATGGGCCAATCACAGACAGATGGGCCTAGTTTAGTTTGAGAACATGGTTGGCATGGACTTGGACCTAAGGGTCTGTTTCAGTACTCCATGACTCTATAAAAAAAGCCAATATTTATCCCTTAATCAACAGGCTCATTTTCTAGTCATTAGCACATTACTGTTTGTGGTATCTTGCTGTGCGCAATTTAGCTGCAACATTCCAATCCTGTTTATGCAGTCACTGCATTTCAATATTACAACAAGGATTCTAAATCATTTGAGATGTCCTAAGGCTACAAAACACACTAAACAAATGCAGATCTTTCTAGAAGTGCTCACCACTGTTTTGAAGATGACCTTTTACTTGTGATCCCTACGCAGGAAGTGGGCTATCAACATGGGAAGACACTATTTGAGCTGTGGAGCAGAAGTGGAGTTATTGACAATATCCTGAAAGACAGACCGATAGACAACGTCACCAAGGCATGGCCCTCTGATGTAAGTTTGATGTTCAGTAGTACTGGAGAGTAGACTGGTATCTGCAACAAAATCTGAACTCCTCTGAATAACTGTAGCAAGTCAAGGCTTGTTGGTGGGACCAACACACAGAATGTTATTAATTTGTTTCGAACATTTACTTGACTTTTCAAAGCCATTTTCAGTTTTGGACAGTGTATTCTTTCCAAGAGATTGAAATGACTATATATTCCGGAAACTGTTGATGTCCTGAATAAGGTGTGTGATGTATTCTGCTGCTATTATGCTCTGCTATCTTGACCAAGATCACTGAGTACACCGTGTGCTAATCCCTCCCCTTGCTTTTGTTTGTCCAGTATTATCCACTTCCTGTAATATCCTCAGGAGAATCTCTCAATCCTTTCTCTGGGCCACAGTTATGTTTCTTTCTGCCTTTTCACATCAATAATTTTTTTTTAGAAGTTATATATACTTTTCAGAAAAAGTATATATTTTTCAGAAAATTTCAGAATGTACATATTCCAAACATAGTGTCACACCGGCCCAGCGTTGTTTGATTTATCTCATCAGTGCTCATTCTCCTTAAAAGCTTTGTGACCCTGTCTCATTGACTTAGTTTGACATTTTTATGTTGGAAACAGAGAGAGCATCATTCAGGGGTTGTGTTATTGTGACAAAACTCAGTCAACGTTCAGTATGTGGTGTTGAAGCTTTTTCTGATATTGTTTCTGTGAGTGTGGGA
The DNA here is from genome assembly GCF_021869965.1 of Rhincodon typus. Classification (NCBI taxonomy): domain Eukaryota; kingdom Metazoa; phylum Chordata; class Chondrichthyes; order Orectolobiformes; family Rhincodontidae; genus Rhincodon; species Rhincodon typus. The sequence continues at coordinate 5,489,371 of NC_063359.1, forward strand.
AGTTTGAAAATGCACAAGTCACCTACCTATGTTATTTCTTAGTTTTAGGTTTCAGAGAGAGAGAATTTAGACAAACAGATTTGTTCAATTTGCATTTTGATTGGCAAATCCTCTCTTTGAATTTGAGAGGCCAGATAGTTCAGGTGATCGTATTTTTCTGGGATTAAGCAAAAGTGCTATTCTGTTACAGGCACTTTGAAAATCCCTTGAAAAGAAACTGAAATCTCAGAGCAACACATTTTGGTGCAGGAAATGTGTACATCTAGTAACGAGTTGTTTATAGAGTATTAGCAATTGTGATTTTAAAAAAATCTTACTCTCTTTATTCCAAGATATAGTTGGGTTTCTTTGTTGTTTCTTCAGTGCATGTTTAATTTATTGTAAAATAAATTTGTTTGAAATTTAAACTTAAAATTAGATCTTCTGTGTTACTTTGTCACATTAAAATGCCAGAACATAACACAATGATGACGGAGGCACATCCAGTAGCTAAATGGTGTTACCAACTGCATTTGCACACTCCCCAAAACTTATCGAAGGAGACACAGTCATTGGGACGGGGAGGTGAGACTAATCCCTGAGAATGTTTATAAATGTTGAAAATGATCTGTAATAAAGTATTCAAGAAAATTGCAACATATAAGAAAAAGATTGTAGAATCTTTCTTGTTGGATCAACTTAGTTGGGTCAAACAATACATAGACCTAATATTCCCTTAGGTTTAGAAGAATGAGAGGTGTTTGGAGGCTAAAGGGTGATCTTGTAGAAATTTATGAAATCATGAGGGGCATGGATAGGGTGAATAGCCGAGGTCATTTTCCCAAGGGTGGGGAGGGGTTGAAGCCTACAACTAGAGGGCGTAGGTTTAAGGTGAGAGGGGAAAGATTTAAAAAGAACTTGAGGGGTAACTTTTTCACACGGAGGATGGAGCATGTATGGAATGAGCTGCCAGAAGAAGTGGTGAAGGCTGGTACAATTACAACATTTAAAAGGTATCTGGATGCGTACATGAATAGGAAAGGTTTAGAGGGATATGGGCCAAATGCTGGCACGTGGGACTAAGTCAGATTGGGATGTCTGAATATAAAAGCAGGGATGTACTACTGAGGCTTTATCAGGCTCTGGTCGGGCCACATCTGGAGTATTGTGTGCAGTTTTGGGCCCCATATCTCAGCAAAGATGTGCTTGCCCCAGAGCGGGTTCAGAGGAGGCTCACGAGAATGGTCCCAGGAATGGAAAGCTGAACATTTGAGGACTCTGGGATTATACTCATTGGAGTTTAGAAGAATGAGGGGGGAATCTAATTGAAACTTTCAAAATACTGAATGGCCTGGACAAAGTGGATGTTGGGAAGATGCTTCCATTGGTAGGAGAGTCTAGGACCCGAGGCCACAGCCTTAGAGTAAAGGGAAGACCTTTTAGAATGGAGATAAGGAGGAACTACTTCAGCCAGAGAGTGGTGAATCTATGGAATTCACTGCCACAGAAGGCTATGGAGGCCAGGTCACTGAGTACATTTAAGACTGAGATAGATAGGTTCTTGATTATCAAGGGGATCAAGGGTTACGGGGAGAAAGCAGGAGAATGGGGTTGAGGATCTTATCAGCCGTGATTGAATGGCGGAGCAGACTCGATGGGCCGAATGGCCTGATTTCTGTTCCTATGTCTTATGGTCTTATGATTGGCGTGGAAGAGTTGGACCAAAGGGTCTGTTTACTTGCTGTGTGACTGTATCTCATTTAAAAGTATAACATTCTTAAAGGGGCTTGATATGGTTGATGCTGGAAAGATGTTTCCCTTGTTTGGGGAGTCTAGTGTTGAAAGTCACAGTTCTGGCCTCTTTGGACTGAGGTGAAGAGAAATGTCATTCAAATGAATGTGAATCTTTAGTGAATCCTTCAGCTGCAAATGTTCAGTTATTGAACATACTCAAGATAGGTTTATAGGTTTCTGAATAGGAACAGAATTGACTGGGGTGGCGCGACATATCAGAAGGTGGCGCAGGTAAAAATGTTCAGCTATGATCTTATTGTATGACAAAAGTGCCAAATTCCTACACGCGGTCATATTTCTTATGTTCTTAAATGATCTTCGTCATCCATGTTTATCTTGTAATATTGATTAGCATCACTAGCAACAGAACTGGCCCACAGTTACTTGGTTTGTCACTTTCTTAGTTTTTGAACAAGACTCTTCCATTTAGCTTCCTGCAGTCTCTTGGTACAATTCCAATTTTGGAAAACTCAGTGTATACATAGTTTCATTCCTGACCCCTTTCACTGGAGAGTATTATAGTCCGGTGTTTTGTTAAGCCTGTTGGTACTGCTTCCTCCATCAGTATTGATTTGTGGCTTCTTCACATTCCAGTCTGTGTGTCTGTGTGCGCGCGCGCGTGTCTGTGTCTTTATATTTTTGAATGCTGACTGAAGTGGGCAAAGGACTGTTTCAATACCAAAGATTTCAGAAGGGACTTTTGCATTTTTTTAAAAGCACGTTACCCACACTCATACTTATTGTTTCTTCCACTGCTGCTTGTTGCAGCACTAGGGGAAGGTTACTGCAGGCAGACTGGAGCCTGTGGACATATACAGAGGGAGATTTGTCTGGCAACATGTACCTGATTGGTCTGTGAGTGGTGACCATTTGTCAATAGCAGAGGCTTTTGGCCTGCTGTGATTGGCTTCTAGGTAGCTGGATGGGTTGTGGGTGCGATTAATAAAATCAGAAGCATTTGGAATGGGATGTGGTGTCCCTTTCTATGCAGTAGAAAATACCTAAAAAAGTTTATTTTCTCTCACCTGTTACTGTAAACAGTTGCTTGTGAACATTAAGTCAGAGACTTTTTAAATTGTGAACCAGTCACACACCGCCTCCTGCGAGGAAGTGAAAAGAGGAGAAATTGAGAAGGAGCAGGATCTAGCACATCTTGTGGACAGGGACCATTGTGCTGCCTTCCCAGTTTTCCCTTCCACCCGTAGCAGCAGTGTTATTTTGTCTGTGTGCAGATTGTTTTAGAACGGTGGATTAGAGTTTTAACTGGTAGAATTACATATCAATAGTTCAAAGTGTTTACCATGGTTACAATCTTCTTATTTATAATAAGAAGCGGGAGCGGTGAGAGCGAGGACCAGAGGGCTGCTGGGAGGTAAGTTTCCCATTTAAATACTTCCCTCGTGGAATCAGCGGCCTCCATTTTTGCAGCAGCAGCGGGAGCGGTGAGAGCAAGGACCAGGGGGCTGCCGGGAAGGTAAGTTCTTCATTTCGGCAGTGGAGCTGAGTGGGAGCGGTCGACTTGCGCTCTGGGAAGGTGAGTGAACTAATATATTTGGGTAGTGGTGTGTTGATAAGGTAAGGATTTTTTTTTTTTTATCATGTGCTGGTAAGTAATGTGATTGGTAAAAATTTTTAATTTCATTTATCTATTATTTGATATTATAGTAGGACTAAGCTAAGCTTAAGAGTAAAAATGGCAGGAGATCCCAGGCCCGTGTTATGCTCCTGTTGCTCAATGTGGGAGCTCAGGGATGTGGCTGATGTCCCCAACTCCTACATGTGCAGGAAGTGTGTCCAGCTGCAGCTCTTGTTAGACTGCATGACGGCTCTGGAGCTGCAGATGGACTCACTTTGGAGCATCCGCGATGCTGAGGAAGTCGTGGATAGCACGTTCAGCAAATTGGTCACACCGCAGATTAGTCTTGCTGAGGGAGAAAGGGAATGGGTGACCAAAAGGCAGAGAAAAAGCAGGAAGGCAGTGCAGGTGTCCCCTGTGGTCAGCTCCCTCCAAAACAAGTATACCGTTTTGGATACTGCTGGGGGAGATGGCTCACCAGGGGAAGGCAGCAGTAGCCAAGTTCATGGCACCATGGCTGGCTCTGCTGTACAGAAGGGCGGGAAAAAGAGTGGAAGGGCTATAGTCATAGGGGATTTGTTTGTAAGGGGAGTTTCTTAGGCGGTTCTGTGGTCGAAAACGAGACTCCCGAATGGTATGTTGCCTCCCAGGTGCATGGGTCAGGGATGTCTCAGATTGACTGCAGGACATTCTGAAGGGGGAGGGTGAACAGCCAGCTGTCGTGGTGCATATAGGCATCAATGATACAGGTAAAAAATGGGATGAGGTCCTACAAGCAGAATTTAGGGAGTTAGGAGCCAAGTTAAAAAGTAGGACCTCAGAGGTAGTAATCTCAGGATTGCTACCAGTTCCACGTGCTAGTCAGAGTAGAAATGAAAGAATAGGCAGGATAAATGAGTGGCTTGAGAGATGGTGCAGGAGGGAGGGGTTCAGATTTTTAGGACATTGGGACCGGTTCTGGGGGAGGTGGGACTATTACAAATTGGACGGTCTACACCAGGGCAGGACTGGAACCAATGTCCTACGGGGTGCTTTTGCTAACGCTCTTGGGGAGGGTTTGAACTAATGTGGCAGGGGGATGGGAACCAAATGAGGGGAGGTTAGTGGACAGTAAGGAGGTAGTAACTAAAGCCTGTAAGGAACTAGATAATGAAGTCAGTGTGACTAAGGGGAAGAGTAGGCAGAGAGCAGATGATGAACGCAAAGGGACAGGTGGTCTCAGGTGCATTTGTTTTAATGCGAGAAGTGTAGTAGGTAAGGCAGATGAACTTAGGGCTTGGATTGGTACCTGAGAGTATGATGTTATTGCTATTACTGAGACTTGGTTGAGGGAAGGGCAAGATTAGCAACTAAATATCCCAGGATATAGATGCTTCAGGCAGGATAGAGAGGGAGGTAAAAGGGGTGGAGGAGTTGCATTACTGATCAAAGAGGATACCACCGCTGTGCTGAAGGAGGGGCACTATGGAGGACTTGAGCAGTGAGGCAATATGGGCAGAGCTCAGAAATAGGAAGGTGCGGTAACAATGTTGAGGCTGTACTACAGGCCTCCCAACAGCGAGCATGAGGTAGAGGTACAAATATGTGGACAGATTATGGAAAGAATTAGGAGCAACAGGGTGGTGGTGATGGGAGATTTTAATTTTCCCAATATTGACTGGAATTCACTTGGTGTTAGGGGTTTAGAAGGAGCAGAATTTGTAAGGAGCATCCAGGAGGGTTTTATAGAGCAGTATGTAAATAGTCCAACTCGGGAAGGGGCCATACTGGACCTGGTGTTGGGGAATGAGCCCAGCCAGGTAGTTGAAGTTTCAGTAGGGGATTACTTTGGGAATAGTGATCGCAATTCCTCAAGTTTTACAATACTGATGCACAAAGATGAGAGTGGTCCTAAAAGAAGAGTGCTAAACTGGGGGAAGGCCAACTATAGCAAGATTCGACAGGAGCTGGGGAATGTGGATTAGGAGCAGCTGTTTGAGGGTAAATCCACAATTGATATGTGGCAGGCTTTTAAAGAGAGGTTGATTAGAGTGCAGGACAGACATGTCCCTGTGAAAATGAGGGATAGAAAGGGCAAGATTAGGGAACCATGGATGACGGGTGAAATTGTGAGAATAGCAAAGAGGAAAAAGGAAGCACACATAAGGTCTAGACGACTGAAAACAGACGAAGCTTTGGAAGAATATCGGGAAAGTAGGACCAATCTGAAACGAGGAATTGAGAGAGCTAAAAGGGGTCATGAAATATCTTTAGCAAACAGGGTTAAGGAAAATCCCAAAGCCTTTTATTCATCCATAAGGAGCAAGAGGGTAACTAGGGAAAGAGTTGGTCCACTCCAGGACAAAGGAGGGAAGTTATCCGAGGAATCAGAGAAAATGAGTGAGATTCTTAATGAGTACTTTGCGTCGGTATTCACCGAGGAGAGGGACATTACAGATGTTGAGGTTAGGGATAGATGTTTAATTACTCTAGGTCAAGTCGGCATAAGGAGGTGGGGGAAGTGTTGGGTATTCTAAAAGGCATTAGGGTGGACCAGTCCGCAGGTCCGGATGGGATCTATCCCAGGTTACTGAGGGAAGCAAGAGAGGAAATAGCTGGGGCCTTAACAGATATCTTTGCAGCATCCTTGAGCCCGGAGGACTGGAGAATTGCTAATGTTGTCCCCTTGTTTAAGAAGGGTAGCAAGGATAATCCAGGTAATTATAGACCGGTGAGCCTGACATCAGTGGTGGGGAAGCTGCTGGAGAAGATAATGAGGGACAGGATCTATTTACATTTGGAAGAAAATGGGCTTATTAGTGATAGGCAGCATGGTTTTGTGCAGGGAAGGTCATGTCTTACCAACTTGATAGAATTCTTTGAGGAAGTGACAAAGTTGATAGATGAGGGAAGGGCTGTAGATGTCATATACATGGACTTCAGTAAGGCGTTTGATAAGGCTCCCCATGGTAGGCTGATGGAGAAAATGAAGTCGCATGGGGTCCAGGGTGTACTAGCTAGATGGATAGAGAACTGGCTGGGCAACAGGAGACAGAGTTGTAGTGGAAGGGAGTTTCTCAAAATGGAGAACTGTGACCAGTGGTGTTCCACAGGGATCCGTGTTGGGACCACTGTTGTTTGTGATATACATAAATGATCTGGAGGAAGGTATAGATGGTCTGATTAGCAAGTTTGCAGATGACACTAAGATTGGTGGAGTATCAGATAGTGAAGGGGACTGTCGGAGAATGCAGCAGAATATAGATAGATTGGAGAGTTGGGCAGAGAAATGGCAGATGGAGTTCAATCCAGGCAAACGCGAGGTGATGCATTTTGGAAGATCCAATTCAAGAGCGAACTATACGGTAAATGGAAAAGCCCTGGGGAAAATTGATACACAGAGAGATGTGGGTGTTCAGGTCCATTGTACCCTGAAGGTGGCAACACACGTCGATAGAGTGGTCAAGAAGGCATACGGCATGCTTTCATTCATCGGACAGGGTATTGAGTACAAGAGTTGGCAGGTCATGTTACAGTTGTATAGGACTTTGGTTCGATCACATTTGGAATACTGCGTACAGTTCCAGTCGCCACATTACCAAAAGGATGTGGATGCTTTGGAGAGGGTGCAGAGCAGGTTCACCAGGATGTTGCCTGGTATGGAGGGCGCTAGCTATGAAGAGAAGTTGAGTAGATTAGGATTATTTACATTAGAAAGATTAAGGTTGAGGGGGGACCTGATTGAGGTCTACAAAATCATGAGAGGTATAGACAGGGTGGATAGCAAGAAGCTTTTTCCCAGAGGTGGGGGACTCCATTACTAGGAGTCATGATTTCAAGCTGAGAGGGGAAAAGTTTAAGGGAGATATGCGTGGAAAGTTCTTTATGCAGAGGGTGGTGGGTGCCTGGAACACGTTGCCAGCGGAGGTGGTAGAGGCGGGCACGATAGCGTCATTTAAGATGTATCTAGACAGATACATGAATGGGCAGGGAGCAGAGGGATACAGATCCTTGGAAAATAGGCGACAGGTTTAGATAGAGGATCTGGATTGGCGCAGGCTTGGAGGGCCGAAGGGCCTGTTCCTGTGGTGTAATTTTCTTTGTTCTTAAGTGCAGAAGCATGCTCCATGCTTTCTGTTAACCTGGGTCAAAAATGGCAGGTAAATAAGGGAATTTTGTGCACTTTAACAAAATCTTTAACTTTTGTGACGATTTCCAAGCTAGCCAGGCTTGATTCCAGTGCACTGTCCCAACGAGACGTGACTGTGTGTATAAACCATGGCTTGTGGAACACTATGGACCCGTGTGTATGCTGGTTTGAGGGTGTTTCTCTGCTATGCTGTATTCAGAGTGTTTAAGGTAAAGTGTAAATGGGGACACTTTAGAGATCAACACATTGCTGTTATTGCAGTGTTTCCACTATTAAAGTCAACAACTTCAGATTTTACTAAGTTAAGCCATTTCTCCTGACTGATCATAATTAATCCACAACATGTTTCAAAATGTCATTACACAGGAGGTTTGTACAGTAGCCACACTTCACACCAAGGCACAGTCTGTGATGAAAGCTGCTTTCTTGCTTCTCATCTTCCTTTCTTAGTGACCCTTTCTACTCCTTTACTCAGCATTAACTTATTAAAATACCATCGTCTAACTATCTGGCATATAGAGATAGCACAGCCATTCCTTTTCATCTCCACCTTGATTCTTTTGTTTTCCTCCTAAATGCCTAATTTTTCTTTGTTCCAATAAAGCTGTGATTGACGCAGTCTGCTTGTGTGTTCTGTTGTCGGCCAGATTATTATGGAGACAGTGACCACTGAATTTAGCGATCCTTTATCTCAGCTTTTGCCTTAGAGATGGAGCTTTCACAACTCCCTAGTTGCTCAGAAGATGATGAAATATCCCAGTGACGGACCAAGCACGTGTTTACTGTTGCTTGCTCATGCTCTCACTGTTTGAACCATCAGAATTATTATCAGTTTGAAATGATTAAAGAAAAATTTTAGTCTGACTGGCCTGAAAAAACTTCCTGAATGGCTTAACCAGTTTATTTATGTACAGCAAGATCACAAAGAAAGCTAGTTTATTGAATCAAATTGATGCTGTGTAAAATGGTGTGAATATTTATGAGAGTAAATTAAAGACCTGCATTTAACCAGCATCTTGCAAGATGTCAGCAAGTTCGAAGCACTCTTCAGGCAGTGAAGTATTTTTAAAACGTACTCGTTCTCGTGATGTTGGATTAGTATTTCAAATGTACACTGGCTTTCATAAATTTCCCAATCCTTCTGAAGGGCACACGTAGATCAAGCTGCTAAATGACCACTCTCATTTGCAGTTTCTGGTATTTGAGAGAACAAAGGAATAGGCCAATCTGATCATTTGAAGCACTGAATATAAGGTGACAGTCAGTAGCTGCAGTAAAGATGCTGGGGACAATGTTGACTAATTTTGAAACCCAGAAACGTACAGGACCACAGATAGGTCTTTAGATGGGATTTCCTTCTTACAATGCTGTCACCTTTCTCTTTCCCTCACCTACTTTTATAAGTGGTGTAAGTTGCCAAAGTGCCGGAGGGCCATAGGCTGCACTGTCATTAGAGAGGGAACTGCTGGTGGTGTTAACCTGAAGGTCACCATGCCTCGGGCGAGGGGCAAGTTTAAGAAGGTGGGACCTTCATAGTGACCTTTATAAACAAGATGAACTGATATACTCTTTTGTTTTAACCCATAGGATTAGACCATGTCATGCTGTTTGATACAAAAGCAGAAATTGCTGAAAAAGCTCAGCAGGTCTGGCAGCATCTGTGGAGAGGTATCAGAGCTAACGTTTGGGGTCAAGTGACCCTTCCTCAGAACTGGTGCTGTATGATGTCTTTTTACTGAGATGGTAGAGCTGGACGGGAATCAAGTAAAGTGATGAATGGAGGTGGATCGGGCTCTTTTTAACCCCAATTTGTCTAGTCGCTAGGGAGAAACTGTTTTAACTGGAGGCAGGGTTGGTCAGCAGAAGACCTTAATATAAGGTAATTGACAAAAAATAGAAGAGGGATCTATGGAAACTTTTACACAGCCAGCCAAAATGTAGAACCCACCAGTGGATTCAATAGTAATTTCAAAGATAATTGGATAAAATGTTGGAAATGATAAATGTGCCAGGCTGTGTGATAAAAGTGTGGAAGTGGAGCCAATTAGATAGACTCTTCAAAGCCCTGGGACCAGCGCAATAGACCGACTGGGCACTGTATGGTTTCTATGATTTTATGGGAAGGACAGAAACCACAGTGCATTGACGCACGTATTCTTTACGGAGACGTTGCACAGCAGCTAGACCACTACACATCACTTAGTTGGTGCTTTTGGCCTTACAGGTGTCATAAGATGAGGTCAAAGGAAAATATGTCCTTTCCTTAATTTTTAAAAAATGGAGTGTTTCTTTTTTACTACATTTTTGTACTGCATGTCTGTCCACTGCTGTGAAAATATTATGCTGTCTGTACACATTTCGTGTCTGCATGTTCCATTGTTGCAGTTTCCAGTTGAGTGTTTTTATGGCAGGTTCTCATTGGAACTGCTGTGTATGAACATGTAAACTGGGAATCCCATATGTAAGCATTTTCCTGTAATCATGTCGTTGGAAGCAATAACCACGATTCTGAAATCTCCCTCCCCACTATCGCCAACCTATACTTAAACAAGCCTATCAACTTACCACAGCCAATGGATTGCCAGTTCACTATCTCACATGTCTTCATTGCTGAGTCCTTTGAGTATAGAAGTTGGGACGTCATTTTGAGGTTGTACAGGACATTGGTGAGGCCTCTTCTGAGGTACTGTGTCCAGTTATGGTCACCCTGTTATACAAAGGATATTATTAAGCTAGGGAGGATTCAGAAGAGATTTACCTGGATGTCACCATTTATGGAAGGTTTGAGTACAAAGAAAGGCTGGATAGCCTGGGACTGTTTCACTGGAGCATAGGAGCTTGAAGTGATTGTATAGAGGTTTATAAAATCATGAGGGAGTAGGTTTAGTGGCAGGTGTCTTTTCCCTAGGATGGGGATTTCAAGACTAGGGGGCATATTTTTAAGGTGAGAGGAGAGACATTTTTAAAAAAGACATGAGCGAATTTGGTTATGTGAGGAATGAACTTCCTGAGGAAGCACTGGATATGGGCACAGTTACAACATTTAAAAGACACTTAGATAAGAACATGAATAGGAAAAGTTAGGCGGGATATGGGCCAGGAGCAGGCAGGTAGGACTAGTTTAGTTTGGAATTATATCTGGCATGGACTGGTTTGACCAAAGGGTCTGTTTCCGTGCTGTATGGCTTTCATTGTGCACTTCCTGTCTAATTTTCTGTTGATATGTTTTTGATCTCCAGTTTTGTATCAATTTTTCCAGTAGTTAATTTATATATCTACATTTTCAATGTAATTTTCCAATGTCACCTGCGTTTGGTCATGGTGTAATTTTAGGCCTTGTCCACCAGATGGTTCTGAAATTTTAAACATTGTATTGTTCACCACTGGCTAATGGGTGATGCTGTATCACTTTGTAGAGAATCCTTCTGCTATCGTGCTATTGCGAAATGTGATATTTCTCACGTATGAGCGTGCTTTGTTACATGTTGGTTCTAATTGTTTTTAATTTTACTATTTTGTACTGTTTTCAATCTCTTCCATCCTCTTGTCCAATTTTAAAACAGTTATGGCCCACTACCCAGTGTCACATTGCCTCTGTGCCCTACTTAATTGCTGTCCTGTCCCTGGCCTCTCTGCTTGATTTATTTTGGCCACTTACTGACTGATTATTGCAATAATAGGTCATAGAGTTTTCACAGCACAGAGAAAGGCCCGTTGATCCGTATTGTCTGTGCCAATCACCTAGCATCCACCTATTCTAATCCCATTTTACTGCATTTGGCCACTACGGTGTTTCAAGTGCTGATCTGAGTTATTCTTAAATGTCTTGAGGGTTCCTGTCTCTACTGCCCTTTTAGCCAGTGAACTCTAAACACCCACCACCCTCTTGTTGAAAGACGTTTTCTCAAATCTCCTCTAAACCTCTTACCCCTTATTTTAAAACTTGTTATTGACCCCTCTATTAAGGGGAAAACTTTCTCCATATCTACCCTGTCTCTACCCCTCAGAACTTTGTGCAACTCAATCAGATCACCTCTGTCCTTTTTGCTTTAAGCAAAATGACTCCCTCTAATGGAATCACATTCTTCCATATTGTGGTGACAGAACTGCATACAGTACTCTAGATGTGGCCTGACTTACATTCCATATATACAGCTCCACCATAACCTCCTTGTTCTTATGTTCAGTGCATTGACTAATAAAGGCAAGTATCCCATGTGCCTTATTAACCACCTTATTTACCTGTCCTGCTGCCTTTAAGGAACTATGGACATACACACCAAGGTCCCTCTGTTCCTTGATACTTCTGAGGGCCTACTATTCAACATGTACTGTTCAGCCTTCTAACAAGCCCATCTTTGTTATCCTATGGACTCAGGCTTTCCTCCTATTTGCACGCCAATTTTCATGTCATCTGTGAACTTACTGATCATATCTCCTACATCCATGTCTGATTATTAATGGAGGAAGAAAAATGAGACCCAGCATCAAATCCTGTGGTATGCGACCTGGATACAGGCTTCTGGTTACAAAAAGACCCTTGCACCATCACCCTCTGCCTCCTGCAATTAAGCCAATTTTGGATCTAATTTTTCAAATTACCCTAGGTCCCATGGCCTCCAAGCTATGTAACCAGTCTGTCAGGCAAAACCTTGTCAAAAACCTTGCAGAAGTTAATGTACACTATACTAACTTCTGTTTGCTAGGAGCCAAGAGATTGTCTGAGAGCTGCTGGAGACTTGTGGGATCCTTAAAGCCCTCCATGTTAATTTTCTCTGGCAATAAGACTTCTGTTTAGGTGCCAGTTTGTTGGCAGCAACCTAATTAGACACTGATTAGTATAGCAATTATGTCACAATGTGAGTTACACAGACATCCCTTCAATCTTTTGATCAGGTAGGTGCCAATGGTTGGTTTGGGCATGTGGCTATTGGATCTTGTGCACATCTATTTGATTAAAGATATGGCAGCATGTTGGCTCAGTGGTTAGCACTACAGCCTCACAGTGTCAGGAAGCCCCCAGGTTCGATCCCACCCTCGGATGAGTGTCTGTGTGGAGTTTACATGTGCTCCCCATATCTGCGTGGGTTTCCTCCAGGTGCTCCAGTTTCCTCCCATAGTCCAAAAATGTGCAAGTTAGGTGGATTGACCCATGCTGTCCAGGAATGAGGTCTAGGTGGATTAGCCATGGGAAATGCAGGGTTACAGGGATTGGGTGGGTTTGGATGGGATGCTGTTTGGAGGGGCATGGTGGACCCGACGGGCTGAATGGCCTGCTTCCACACTATATGGATTCTATGATTCTATGGAACAGAGAGCACTCCACAGGAACGAGGATAGCTTGCAGGCTAGATAAAAAACTGTTTTTGCACTCCAAAATTAAGGTCACTCCACCTTGCAGCTGTTGGTCTTCAGTATGTAGGTATGCTTATGTTGTGCTCAATTAGAAACTAAACTCCCGAGTCATTGAAGCATAAGAAACATCTGGAAATCTAAAGTTCCATTTCCAACCTGCTCCGGCAGAGTTCCTGGAAAATACACACTGCTTTCCTCTTAGTAGGGCCTTCTGGGAACAAAGAAAGACTGTTACAAATGCAAAGTTGTATAAGCTTCTTATATTTTGGGACCATATTTTATTAAAGTGTAAAATGGGGAAAATAAAGGATGTCATGTGTACCTGTTGTGCATTCTGCTCACAGCAAACCTGGTTAGATTGTTAAAGATTAAATGGAGTCCATGTTGTTTTCTAAAGAAGGAGTTGCTCATGCCTTTAAAGATGGAATAGAGCTGGTGTCTAAAGGATAGCTAGTTATCGTTTGCATCTGACTACAAGGCTCATGTGAATCATGTTGCCATGGACGTTGAAGGGGAAGGGCGTCCAATAATCCGTCATAGGATCGGAAAGACAGGATTCTCCTAAAAGATATTCCTGAATTTGACTGACCTATCAGTTTTGGAGGGGACCTCTAACCCAAGACTTATGGTCATGGTTTACTGGGCAGCAGTAATTTTCATGTTCGCATGACTGGATCAGCTGCAGTTTTATCAGATCTGCCATAGTCTTACTGCATGGAGGAGTAGTTTTGAGGGAACAAATAGCACACTGCTACTACTTGTCTGTATGTTTGTAGGTCCGATATGCTTCAGAGACTTGGACAATTTACAGCCGACAACTCAAACCATTGGATAAATATCATCAATGCTCTCTCTGTAAAATTCTTCAAAATTGTTAGCAGGGTAGGTGGTGGAATGCCTACATCCTCTCCCAAGCTAACATGGGACAGTAATCCAGTTCATGACCAGCTTATGTTGCTCACGTACCTGACAATAGACTCGCAGAGCAACTGGTCTACTTCAAACTTTGTCTTACAAGAGACTTCCAGGAAGATGGAAGGTATTCTTTTGAGGATGTCCTCGAAGCATCGGTGAAGGCATCCAGCATCCCTACTGATTCACAGGAATCCCTGGCCCGCGAAAACCCAACAGGGAAGGAGTGTTTGGGAAGGCACTGAGGACTTTGAGATTTCGATGGAATCATGCAGAGGCTGCATAAGGCTGCAGCAGAAGCTATGCACAGTTTTTTGGGCAACTTATCTCCCTGTTCCTTCAAACACCACCAGCCCCATGAGTGGTAGAGTCTGAATTAGGCATCAGAGCAGTTAGTCATCTCTGCTGTACACAACAGGAGGCATCCTCAACGCTGCTCATAGAAGAAAAATCTTAGTGTCTCTGTCTCATGTGCACTCTGGGTAAAACACCCAAAGTACTATTTCTGGATCCACTTGCACTGTTCTTTGTGCTTTTTGTATTTAATATGTCCATACTCAAATGGCAAGGGTGGCACAGTGACTCAGTGGTTAGCACTGCTGCCTCACAGCACCAGGGACCTGGGTTCGATTCCACCCTCGGGCGACTGCCTGTGTGGAGTTTGCACATTCTCCACATGTCTGTGTGGGTTTCCTCCGGGTGCTCCGGTTTCCTCCCACAGTCCAAAGATGTGCAGGCTAGGTGGGTTGGCCATGCTAAATTGCCCATTGTGCACAGGGATGTGTAGATTAGGTGGGTTATAGGGATGGGTCTGGGTGGGATGCTGTTTGGAGGGATGGTGTGGACTTGTTGGGCAGAAGGGCCTGTTTCTACACTGTAGGGATTCTATGAGATTCAAATGTGAAGAGTAAGAGGGACAAATAGAAGATTAACATTGACTTGGACAATAGCACACCACAGACTTAAACGACTTCCCAAAATGATTGACACCAGAAGGAAAACGTGGCTACAGCTGACTCATAAGCAATGCCATGGGTGGTTCACCAGCTGGTGCCTGCCACTACCTGGGGTCTTGCCCGAGTTTTCAGTTTCTGTTGTGCAACACAACCACTGAGACAATCCGTTAGTGAAGTACAGTTTCCTGCCCTGGACTGTGCCCCTGTAATCAGTCCACACGTGCCTTGGGGAGGTATCACCGGCGTGGTGAATAATGTATGTGATTTAATTTGTCTTTCCAACATAATTTCTATTTTCAGGAAGATGAAGAAAACAAAAACATTGTCTGTGAGATAGTAGGAGCTGCAGATGCTGGAGAATCTGAGATAACAAGGTGTAGAGCTGGATGAACACAGCAGGCCAAGCAGCATCAGAGGAGCAGATTTCTGAAGAAGGGTCCAGGCCGGAAACGTCAGCCTTCCTGCTCCTCTGATGCTGCTTGGCCTGCTGTGTTCATCCAGCTCTACACCTTGTTATCTCAAAAACATTGTCTGCTCTGGATTGGAGATACTAATTATTTAAAAATTGCCTAATTTATATAAATCCTACTTCCTACCTCAGGGCTCACAAACAACAGTATAAAGAACATTAGGAACCTGTGTAAGCTATTCACACCCTTGGGCCTGTTTCATCTTTCAAATACACTGTAGTTGATTAGTGCTTTCATTTCACTTCTCCAGCTGATCTCCATATCCCTTGATAATCTGAAACAGGCATAAATCTAATCATCTTTATCTCAAAGCCTCCAATCTTCCTAGCACCTTAAACCTTCTAGGGGAGAAAGAGTCAGATTTCACAACAATTTTCCTATCCCCCAAATAAATGTAAGTTGCTGTTGACTGGCCAAGCTTTAATTTTAAGATGAACTCCCTCATTCTTAATTGCTGTAGCAGAGAACATAGTTTTAGAAACAGAAAGGGAATGCACTGAAGACGTTGAGTAGCATGAGTAGCATCCTTGGAGAGATGTTTTAGTTATAGATTCCTACAGGGTTAGAAGATAACAAAGGGAAAAGGCACATGTGCATAAACAGGAAAAGAGAAAGAATGAGGTGTTATGTTTGGGTGGAGATCCGGAACCGGTTAATTATTTGCAATAGATAAAAGAACTTGCCATAATATAGCACCTTTTGTGGTTTAAACATGTCCCAAAGTGCTTTAGAGCCAATGAAGAGCATTTGAAATGCAGTCAGTTTGTGATGTGGCGATTGTAACAGTCAATATGTGCACAGCAAAGACTCACTAGCAGCATAGAACATAGAACATAGAACATTACAGCGCAGTACAGGCCCTTCGGCCCTCGATGTTGCGCCGACCTGTGAAACCAATCTGAAGCCCATCTAACCTAAACTATTCCATTATCATCCATATGTTTTTCCAATGACCATTTAAATGCCCTTAAAGTGGGCGAATCTACTATTTTTGCAGGCAGGGCATTCCACACCCTTACTACTCTCTGAGTAAAGAACCTACCTCTGACATCTGTCCTATATCTATCACCCCTCAATTTAAAGCTATGTCCCCTCGTGCTAGCCATCACCATCCGAGGAAAAAGGCTCCCACTGTCCACCCTATCTAATCCTCTGATCATCTTATATGTCTCTATCAAGTCACCTCTTAACCTTCTTCTCTCTAACGAAAACAGCCTCAAGTCCCTCAGCCTTTCCTCATAAGACCTTCCCTCCATATCAGGCAACATCCTGGTAAATCTCCTCTGCACCCTTTCCAATGCTTCCACATCCTTCCTATAATGCGGTGACCAGAACTGTACACAATACTCCAAGTGCGGCCGCACCAGAGTTTTGTACAGCTGCAACATGACCTCATGGCTCCGAAACTCAATCCCTCTAGCAATAAAACCTAACATACTGTACGCCTTCTTAACAACGCTATCAACCTGGGTGGCAACTTTCAGTGATCTATGCACATGGACACCGAGATCTTTCTGCGCATCCACACTACCAAGAATCTTACCATTAGCCCAGTACTCTGTATTCCTGTTACTCCTTCCAAAGTGAATCACCTCACACTTTTCTGCATTAAACTCCATTTGCCACCTCTCAGCCCAGCTCTGCAGCTTATCTATGTCCCTCTGTAACCTGCAACATCCTTCCGCACTATCCACAACTCCACCGACTTTGGTGTCATCCGCAAATTTACTAACCCATCCTTCTACGCCCTCATCCAGGTCATTTATAAAAATGACAAACAGCAGTGGCCCCAAAACAGATCCTTGAGGTACACCACTAGTAACTGAACTCCAGGATGAACATTTCCCATCAACCACCACCCTCTGTCTTCTTACAGCTAGCCAATTTCTGATCCAAACCGCTAAATCACCCTCAATCCCATGCCTCCGTATTTTCTGCAATAGCCTACCATGGGGAACCTTATCAAACGCTTTACTGAAATCCAAATACACCACATCAACCGCTTTACCCTCATCCACCTGTTTGGTCACCTTCTCAAAGAACTCAATAAGGTTTGTGAGGCACGACCTACCCTTCACAAAACCATGTTGACTATCCCTAATCAAATTATTCCTTTCTAGATGATTATAAATCCTATCTCTTATAATCCTTTCCGACACTTTACCCACAACCGAAGTAAGGCTCACTGGTCTATAATTACCAGGGTTGTCTCTACTCCCCTTCTTGAACAAGGGGACAACATTTGCTAGTCTCCAGTCTTCTGGCACTATTCCTGAAGACAATGACGACATAAAGATCAAAGCCAAAGGCTCTGCAATCTCCTCTCTCGCTTCCCAGAGAATCCTAGGATAAATCCCATCCGGCCCAGGGGACTTATCTATTTTCACACCTTCCAGAATTGCTAACACCTCCTCCTTATGAACCTCAATCCCGTCTAGTCTAATAGACTGTATCTCAGTATTCTCCTCGACTACATGGTCTTTTTCCTGTGTGAATACTGACGAAAAATATTCATTTAGCACCTCTCCTATCTCTTCGGACTCCACGCACAACTTCCCACTACTGTCCTTGACCGGCCCCAATCTTACTCTAGTCATTCTTTTATTCCTGACATACCTATAGAAAGCTTTAGGGTTTTCCTTGATCCTACCTGCTAAAGACTTCTCATGTCCCCTCCTGGCTCTTCTTAGCTCTCTCTTTAGGTCCTTCCTGGCTAACTTGTAACTCTCAAGCGCCCTCACTGAGCCTTCACGCCTCATCTCTACATAAGCCTCCTTCTTCCTCTTGACAAGAAATTCAACTTCTTTAGTAAACCTCGGTTCCCTCGCTCGACCACTTCCTCCCTGCCTGACAGGTACATACTTCTCAAGGACATGCAGTAGCTGTTCCTTGAACAAGCTCCACATTTCAATTGTGCCCAGTCCCTGCAGTTTCCTTCTCCATCCTATGCATCCTAAATCTTGCCTCATCGCCTCATAATTGCCTTTCCCCCAGCTATAACTCTTGCCCTGCGGTATATACCGATCCCTTTCCATCGCTAAAGTAAACGTAACCGAATTGTGGTCTCTATCACCAAAGTGCTCACCTACCTCCAAATCTAACACCTGGCCTGGTTCATTACCCAGTACCAAATCCAATGTGGCCTCGCCTCTTGTTGGCCTATCTACATACTGTGTCAGGAAACCCTCCTGCACACATTGGACAAAAACTGACCCATCTGAAGTACTCCTTGTGAAAGTATGAAAATGTCTGAGCATCTGTTGTAGTGATGTTGGCTGACACATCATTATTGGCTGTGGCAGGTCATTGGGGATCTTATTCGCACTTAAGAGAGCAGATGATACCTCAATTTAACATCTCAATTAAAAGACACTATATTTTCTGGTATAACATTCCTTTGGTACCACACTGAATTACCAGTCTAGATTTTGTGTAAGTTCTCTTTATTTTGGGAGGGAGGGAGTGGGGTTCTTCAACCTGCACTCTCTCTGGTACTGAAGCAAGAGGTGCTATGCATTAAACCAAGCCAGACAGAAGGAGAGACGGTGTAAGAGCTCAAAGACTTGTAAGATAGAGAGTTGCCAAAGGATAGCAGTACATTGACGTGTAAGTAGGCATAAAGCAATGGGTGTAATTCAAAAAAACCAAGCAAGTTCCAGCAGCCCAGAATTCTGGAAGAAAGCAGTTTGTCAGCATCAAGTGTGTAGATCACCTTCTGACCACAGGTGCAGTGTCTAATGATTGTATCTGCCTTGAAAGATTGAAGACCTTGAGGCTGCTTTTACTGTACTTATGTTAGCTGTCATCTAATATTAGCAGACCTGCCTCTTGAGTTAGAGATTATGGGTTCTGCCCTCGAAGATACATGAGCACAAAATCCAGACCGACACTCCAATACTGAGAGAGTGCTGCACTGTTGATGATGCGGTCCTTCCATTAAATCCCTGCCTACCCTCTTAAGTAGGGCTGTAGATTGGAAGAAGAGCAATGGAGTTTTCCCCAATATTTGCCCTTCAGCCAACATCGCAAACATAATAATAAATCTGTAATTGAATCTGTGCAGAAGGAGGCCATTTGGCCCATGTCTGCAACTCCCAATAAGCGTTATGACTTGATGCTATTCCCCTGCCTTTTCCCCCTACACCCTTGCACATTGTTTCTATTCCAATAATCATTTAATGCCCTCCTGAATGCCTCAGTTGAACCTGCCCCAGCCACATCTCTGGGCTCGAACCATTCATGAAGACATTTTCTCTCTTTGCTTTGTTTGCAAATCACTTTAAATCTCTGCCATCTTTTCCTTGCTCCTTTTTACAAGCTGGGGCAGTTTTTCCCTATCTACTCTGTCCAAGCCTCTCATAATTTTGAAAACCTCTATCAAATTTCCTCTTAGCCTTGTCTCTAAGGAGAACAGTCACAGCCTGGAACCATTCTCACAAACGTCTTCTGCATTCTCTCCAATACGTTCACATCTATCCTACCATGTGGCACCCAGAAGGTCTAACAAGTGTCTTGTCTAAGTTCAGTATCACCTTCTTGGACTTGTACTCAATGCCCCCACTGATAAAGCCCAGGATACTGTGTAGTTTATTAACTGCTGTCTTCATCTGAACTGGCACTTTCAATAATCAATGTGCCTGTGTACTCAGGTCCTCTGCTACTCTATTAAGTATTGTACTCACTATTTTGTACTATCCTTCCGACCAGATAAAGAAAGGCTGGATAGGCTGGAACTTATTTTTTTCTGAAGCATAGGAGATGAGAGGCGACCTTATCAAAGTTTATAAAATAATGAAGGGTGTAGGTAGGGTTAATAGTAGTTGTCGTTTCCCTAGGATGGGGGATTTCAAAACTAGAGGCACATTTTTAGGGTGAGAAGAGAGATTTAAACAAGACTAGAGGGGCAATTTTTTTACACAGAGGAAGATGGTGGATGTGGTACTTTGAAGGACATTTAGATAGATACATGAATAGGAAAAGTTCGGAGGGATATGAGCCAGGAGCGGGCAGGTGAGACTAGTTTAGTTTGGGATTATGTTCGGCACGGACTGGTTGGCCCGAACAGTTTGTTTCTGTGCTGTATGACTCACGACTCTATGACCTCTCACTTCCTCTCATTAAACTTCAGCTGCCCTTGTCTGCTCACTCCACCAACTTGGTCTATGTCCTTTTAAAGTTCCGCGCTGGCTGCCTCTCAGTTTACAATGGTCCCATGTTTTGTATCACCTGCACACTTGGAAATTGTCTCCTGCATGTCAAGATCTAGGTCATTAATATCTAGCCATGATCTCGTTGCTGTTTATGGGATCTTGTATGTAAATTGACTGCAGTGTTTCCTACATTACAACAGTGACTAAACTTCAAACAGTACTTTATTGGCTGTGAAGGATTATGGGACATCCTGAGGTCCTGACGGGGCCAAGGGAAATAAAAAATTTTTCTTTCTTTCACACTTTGTGTTGATAATAATTTGGTGGTGTTACCTGTTTTTTTGTTGTGCCTGGTTGGGTAAGACTGTGAGTATGGACTCTCTAGGATCTAAACCAAACTGTAGCAGGTGGGAGCAAAAAAAAAGGGGCAACAGAGAAGGAAAACATTTGTCAGATTCCTGTCTCTGAGCCGAAAAAAGCAGCTAGGACAATGGAAGCCACTAAAAGTTGAGATGCAGTAATTGTCAAGGTGATCCTGCCGCTGAACAGCTCCATTTGGGAAGTGCTGCTAATTACAATGTTCTGCCAGGAGCCAAGCTCAGTGTATTCACAGCAGCATGGCAATTGAAAACTTGACAAATCTCCTTTTCAGGTCTCCTGTCAGGGCAGCTATTGTTTATAAAGTTACTGAATTTGCTGTAGGATTGAACCAGTTTTACCAAAGACCCAGTCTCACTTCTGATAACTGAGTTGTAAGATTAGGGTTTCCCTCTTTAGCAAGTCTTACCTGTAGTATTCTTTTGAACCTTTGCCCCATGGAATCATTAATGCTGTTGCTCATCACTTCAGTGGTGACCTACTGTCTACTTTTGGCCACCATTGAAGGCAGATCTCCAGCTTTCTGACAAGCTAAATGAAGAGGACAGTTTCGTGGAAGCACAAGTATGTTCTGCTGGATTATTCCTAAACATTTGAAAAGACAGAGAATCTTAAACTGCATCATATTCTGTTACAGCTTCCATTATTTCCCTGTCGAGCTGTTAGGACCAGACCGATTTTGTTCAGTGTTCCAGGGACTGGGACCTTGCTGGTGAACTGCACCCTCTTGCCCTTCAAGGCATGAGTCAGCGAAGGTGCAGAAAGCCCATTCACCCACCCATCATCCTCTGACTTAGCCTGGAGAAGCGAGCTGGCGGTATTGTCTGTGACAAGAGTTCAAATCCCTCCTTGAAATAGCAGAAATTCACAAAGATATAAAGCATCAAATCTCTTGACACAGGAGACCATCCAACCAATCCCATTCTCTTGCCTTTTCCTACAGTCCCGAACATGTTTCCTTTTCAAAGGTAGATCCAACTCACTTTTGAAAATTATCATTGAAGCTGCATCATTTATGTTACAGTGCGTTCAAGATCATGGCAACTCTGTGTAAAATAAAACCTTTTCCGTTGCCCCCTCTGCCTTTTTGCCAATTAAAAGATTGAGATCGTTTAAATCACTTTCTAAAGTATTAAGAAATGGCTTGTGAACCTCAGTTCATTTACTCTGATCTGTCAGAGACTGAAGCTAATTGAGACAGTGAATACAGAGATGGAGCATCTGTACTGCAGCCCCAAATCTGTAGGGGACAGAATAATATTCACAAATCTCAGGTGATACCTGTGTGTTTTGGTATATGCTCCAGTGTTGGAGAGTCTACCTGCACCATCAATTACAGCCACAACACACTCAAACCAGAAAGGGAAATTAGAATTCGTACGAAACTTAAAATTAACTATCACTGGACCAGTCATTTTAATTCTGATGATTACTCCTCAACAGACAGATCTCCACAATCCATACCTTAGCTACGTGCGGCTGGTTAAAATAGAGCTTCAGTTTAATCCTGGCATTGTGGAATTCCACTTGTTAAACAGGCTTTTCACGTAGAGAGAGATGAGCTGGACCCAGACAATCTATCCCAAGTCAGCCAGCATTTCTTTTCCTATTCTTAGTCACAAAATATTGAAGATTGAAAGAGTGTTCAAAGGATTTGAATGTTTTTATTGATGCTCCCATGCTGTTTCTAGCCTCCAATTGTTGGAGACTCCAGGACAGCCCTGGATATTAGCAACACTGCAGCACTGGGACTGCTGACAGTTCCCAGGGTGTTTACAAATTGCATGTGAGCAGGGAATGTGGCCCTTGGGATGGAGGACCTGTGTGTTTACCTGATATTCACCTGATTCAGTCCTTCCCCAGGGCTGTAGCCTCTGAGCCTTCTGGATGTGCGGGATTGGTCACAATCAGGCTCTCCCCTTGTGGGGACCCATTCAGTCCATTTGGAATACTGTTGTTTAATGATTGAAAAATCCAGCCTGGCTCCACTGATATCCTTTAGGGAGGAAAATCTACCATCCTTACCTGGTCTGGCCAATATGTGATTCCAAACAGCAATGTGCTTCGCTCTTGTCTATCCCGAGAGTGCTTTGAGAGCCACTCCGTTCAAGGGACGGGAAACAAATGTTGGCCTTACCAGTGTAAGAATTTTTAAAAACTCTATCAGCTTTGTGATCTCTTGAGATGGAACGGAGCCCTTGAGAGAATGCGGTAGTGCTGCAAGTCATAGAGGACTATTAGTATTTCCTGGAAGTCAATGGTGCTGAAGGATTAATATTGGCCATGACGCTTGGGATAACTTCTCTTAAAATCCAGCCATTTGACTAAGCTTTCTTGTCACTGTTTGTCATGTGTTTAAGTGCCATAGGATATTGTACAATATTAGAGGAGCTATATAAATACACGTTATTGTTGGGAGTTTCAAGATCGTTGTTGGTGCGAGAGACAAAAGAAAAGCATTTGAGAATCTGCAGTAACCACAGGCTGTGCAAGTTCGACAGTGGTTAAACAGAAGGGATTATTAGCAGTCTGGATTTGACTGTACCCATGAAGGTTCTGTCCAATTTGGACTCACTTTGTGTTTCATTGCATTCCATTACTGCCATTTTGTCAGCACAATGACTAAAAACCAATGTTCCGTTTCAACAGGTTACCTGTCCAAATGCCTCCTTCACTGACCTGGCTGAAATCGTGTCTAGAATCGAACCTGCAAAGTTGCTGGTTGTGGATGGTAAGTAATGGCCTCTCATGTAGAGGCTGCTTCACACAGTGTATCAGTGCCCAAGAAGTAATGTGATGCAGCGTAGCCCTTCCCTCACACCATCTAATTTTATTTACTTCATTTCCTGCCCTGGTTAACACCATCTACCCATTGCTGGTTGCCCACCTCTCTCTTTCCTGTACTACCAATTTGAAGGATTCACTGAACTTCAGAGACTGTGTTGATTTTAAAAAAAAAACAAGTAACATCACTTATCCATCTATTGAAAGTTTCATGAGGATATATGGAGACAGATGTTGAATCCTAATCCCTCCATGATTCTTCATATCCAGTGATCCTTTCTGGGAAATTTGTTTGACCATCAAGAATCAGCAGTGATGACTCCCATTGTCAAAAAACTTGTCAATGCTTGGTGCCTAGGCTCCCACATGAAGAACAACAACAGGTAATAGAGGGTCTTAGGTATCTATTCTAGCAAGAGTTAATGCCTTTAATTGCAGGGCATAGTAAATTGACAAAAAGAGAGGATTCTTCTCTCGATGAAACAATGACTTGTGTTTCTTTTAGAGCTAGCCCACAAATCTAGAGTCTGATACCTGCTGTCAAGGTTAGCATGTGATTTACAGAGCACTATAGTCACAGCTTTAACAATTGGTGTGAAATTCGTGAGTGTTACATTTCCCCATTATGAATTAGCTTTGGTATTTGCAGTCTGTGTGAAAAAGCTGCTCATTCCAGATACTGTGCTGACTGTACACCACCACTTACTCAATCTTTAACTTAACATTTTCTTTCTGTTCCACAGATGAGTCCGACTACCAGACTGACTATGAGGAAGATGCTTTTGACACTGAGAGGGATGACTTCGATGGTGTCCCCAGTGAACAGAATGAAGATGAGATCTCTAACAGTGTAAGGAGTATACAGTATTGGTGAGAGATTAAGGATGCTGCAAGCACACAGTAGGTCCCTTCAGTGTCTGAAGGAGGAAGATGGGAGAATGTGGTTCATTTCAAACTCTCAATGCACTGACAAACCTGCTGTGTATCTTGAATTTATTTATCACTAGTTCTGTTGTTTTTGTTTTTACTGTTTACAGTCGCTGCACAAACAGCACTCCTGGTTTCAAAACAGCTACAGTGAATAATAGACTAAGATTGCAGGCTGACAGCTTACCCTTTGCGTGTCCCTTGATACCTTCACCTAATGAGAATCTATTTATCTCAGCCTTGAAAGCTGGTGTTTTCGGCGAGAGGTTCTAGATTTCTGTACTAGTCTCTGTGTGAAAATGTGTTTCCTAATGTCCACACACTCTGCCCTCTTCAACCATCCCCCTAACAATCTGACTCTGACACTAAGATTATGACCCCCTTGTTGGCCAAATCCTCATCTAACCTCTTGAATCCAATTAACATCTTCATCACACCAATGCTGCACACCAAGAGATCTCGTGAAGTGATTCGTTATTTAACAGCTAATGGGCAGAGAGGTGCCTTTAAGATGAGACTGGCTAAAGCAACATTTGAGTTAACAATAGGAACCTGATCTAAAACTGCCTCTTGAAAATGAAAGGAAAAAGACTGAGCATGACAGGTAATTAATCGCCAGAGCTCTTGAAAGCCTGTTCAGTTTGACGGGAGCATAATAGACTTGAAGTATCTCCAGTGCACAAATAAGTCAGACTAGCTCTAGCTTTTACCTATCAGCTTGCATCAATTGGTAGTTCTCTTAGCTCTGAGTCAGAAGCTTGTTGGTTCAAACCCAATTCCAACATTTGGAGAGGTAATCTAGACTGACACCCCAGTGTAGAGCTGAATGAATGCTGTCTTCCAGCTAAGATGTTAAACCCGTCTGTCTGTTCCAGTGATTCACATGTATGCAAAAAGAAAGCAATAATTTTATTGGGAGCAGATGGAAAAGTGAGAAACAAACCAGAACAATACTGTGATCCACCAGTTCCATAGCCATCTCTGAGGTTTCTCACATTCTGACTTCCTCCTCATCCTCACTTTTAATCTTTAATCATTAATGGCTATACTGCAGTCCCCTTGACGTTAAATCCTGGAATTCCCTGCCTTAGCCCTACTCTCTTAACTTGTAATGCTCCTTAAAACGTACCTCTTTGACCATGATGTTAGGCTTAATAATTTCTTCAGTAGCTCAGTAACAAATTTTGTCTGGTAACTGTCCTGTGAAGTGCCTTGGACAGTTTACTTTTTTTAAGAAGGTTGCATTTGAGCGTCAAGAAATGGGAGAAGGTGATGGCCTAGAGGTATTATCACTTGACTGTTAATCCAGAGACCCAGGTAATGTTTTGGGGACCCGGGTTCAAATTCCATCACAGCAGATCTTGAAATTTTTTAAAAATCTGGAATTAAGTGTCTAATAATTAGATGATGTTTGTTGATTGCCAGGGGAAAAAAAAAATCTGATTCACTTAATGTCCTTTCGGGAAGGGAACTTACCTGGTTTGGCCTACATGTGACTCCAGACCCACAGCAATGTGGCTGACACTTAACTGCCCTCTGGGCAAATAGGAGCAGCAATAAATGCTGCCTGGCCAGCAACGCCCTCATCCCATGAATGAATAAAGAAAAAAAATTTCAGTGTGGGCTCAGATGCTTACAGAAAGGACTAAGTGAAATATAGAGGAGGTGGAAGCCCACGCTGACTCACTGGATAATAAAAGCATATCAGAGGGGCAATGGATGCTGAGATAATTGGATCTTTCAAGGCTGAAATCAAAAGTTTTTTGTTTGGATGAGGGTAACAGGATATTAAAGTTGAGATTCAATTAAAGGTACAGTGGCTGCATGAATATAAAATTAGCTAAGACACAGTCAGCAAAGAGTGGCGCAATTGTTTTTCAGATGAGATGGCAGTGTACAGTGGTGTCCTCCAGGACTCAGTGTTCAGGCTTCTGCTGTCTTTGATCTATAGTAATGACCTGGCCTTGAATATACAGGGGTATAATTTCAAAGCTTGCAGATGACTTGGTGGAAATATATGCAACAACAAGAAGGATTGTAACAGATTTCAGGAGGATGTAGACAGACAGGCGAAAGGGGCAGATGAAATTTAACACGGAGAAGTGTGAAGTGATTCATTCTGGTAGGAAGGATGTGGTGAAGCAATGCCAGTTAAATGAGAACTTTAAAAGGGAGCAGGCACAAAAATTCCCAGGGATATTCGTGAACAAATCTTAGGAAGTTGCAGAACAGGTTGAGAAATCTGCTACAGGTTGTTAGCTTGAGAAACAGGCGTAGTGTGTTAACACAGGAAATAATGCTAAACCTTGATAAATTTTTTTTACAAAATATTTCTAGGCTTCAGCTGGATAATTGAGTTCAGTTCCTGGGTATTGGCCTGACGTGGGGAATGTCATGTTCTTTACACATTGACTTGTATCCACTTGCAATGTACTGCCTAAAGGGAGATCCAATGGCGACTTTCAAAAGGAAATTGGATATATATTTGAAAGGGCAATGGGTATGGAGCATGAGCATTAATTAGATATTTTTTTAAAATTACTTGCACATACATAATGGATCAAATGGCCTCCATCAGGAACACAGGAATAGGTGTAGACCATTTAACACATCCAACCTATTTCATTGCCATTGAGTGAGATCATAGCTGAACTGTGACTTAACTGGTTTGTCCCATATACGTTAGTAAATTTGGAAAATCTATTAATCTCATATTTAAAATTAACAATTAATCGAGCATCACTTACCATTTACATAAAGTTCCAAACCTCTACCGTGTTTCCTAATTTTATTCCCTAAAGGACTGGCTGTAATTTTTAGAATGTCCTAGACACCCCAACCAGTAAAAATAGTTTCTCTATTTACTTTCACAGTTGCCCTTAGTGTATTGGAAAGTTTAACCAAATCGCCTTTTAACTGTCTTAAATGCCAGAATGTACAATTCTAGTCTGTGTATTCTCTTCTTCAAATTGAAAAAAAGGATAAGAACTGCTTTTATGTAGAACCTTTCATGACCACCCCATACCCCAAAGTGCTTACAGCCAGTGAAAGACCTTTGCAGAATACCCATCGGTGTGATGTCGGAAACATGGCAACAGTTTGTGCACAGCAAGCTCCTACAAAACAGCAATGTGATGATAACCAAATAATCTACTTTTGTGACGTTGGTTGTGGAATAAATGTTAGCTGGGTCACCAGAGATAACTCCCCACCCTTCTTTAAAGTATTGCATTTGATCGTTTACATCTGCCTGAGAGGGTAGACCAGACCTCAGTGTCATATCCCACCCAAAAGAGTGCATCTCCAACAATCAGCACTCCCTCAGTACTGCACTGATCATCAGCCTTGATTTTTGGGATCAAGTCCTACTATGGGATTTGAACCTAAAACATCTGAGAATACTACCAACTGAGCTGCTGTTGACCCTTGGAAATCAATATTGTTTGGTAAACCTCTGTTTTAGCCCCCCTGAACTCAATATATCATTCCTAAAGTTTGGTGTCCAGAGGTCACAAGCCTTGAGGTGTGCTGCAGCCAAGACTTTGTATGTTATATCATGGCTTCTTAAGTCTTGTATTCAGGCTTTTTGATTCTTTTCTGTATTTTCTCATGACATTTTAATGATCTATGTACCTTGACTCCCAAATCACTTTGGACTGTGAGTTTTTCACTATTTAGATAGCGTCCTGTTCTGAATTCAAGTTAGCCCACATTGAAATCCATTTATCACATTTTTGGAAATTTCATTAATGATACGTCTTTGTAAAATTTTATTTCCGTTTATGCTACTTGCAATGTCATCTGTCTTTTCATCATCAGCAATGTGGAAATGTGGCTTTCTATCACGCCTGAGTCATTAACACACAAGGCGAATAGTTAAGGCTCTGCTGTTCTCAAGAAATACTACTAGATACATCCTGTGAATTCAAATACTTGTCCATTGTCTCTATCTTTCCTGATCTTACCTAGTTTCCTAAACAGGTCAATAATTGCTTAATGGCAGAACAGGCTCAAGTGATTGAATCTCCTGCTGTTGCTATGCTCCAAGCACAGCATTCATCCGTTAGCCAAACCACAGAGCAATCGGTCATTCTGACTGTTTATTGGTTGTGGAAAAAAGCAAATAATGCAGAAAAGTCTGGAAATTCAGTCACTCTACAGCTGTATCCCCACCAAATCAACTTCTCCAGTTTAGAAGCCCAACCAGTCTCCATTGATCAACCCCCTCCTCCACTTTCCTGAACTCCTCCTTTCAGATCAAACAACCTCTCTGACTCCACTCACTTTCTCCATATAAAAGGGGTTGCCATGGGAACTGATATTAGCTGCAAACTATCTCTCTGTATTCATGAAATATGTCTTTGTTCCAGTCCTACTCAGGACCACTTCATTCACCTTGTTTGCTGATACATTCGTGACTATAACAGTGCCTTTCCCTGCTGTCACTCCAAATTGAACAATTTCACTGCCTGTCCATTTCAATTCCAGCAGTCCGAGGGCTAATCTGACATTTCTGGACTCTCCTATCATCCAATCATGTATTTTGTCTCCTCTTCCCTCCCTTATCCCTCACCCTCCCGCCGTCCTATTTTCTGTCTTACTCTGTGCCTGCTCACACATAAGCTCTGTGACATGCTGAGTTATTTGTCATTATAACTCTCAAAGGATCTGCAATACAGTATTCTTCTTGAAAGACTTCTGTCTTAATCTTCCCAAAGTTGTTTCTAACCCCACCTCTGACTGTCCTATCGGCCATTTACTTTGATCTGTTGCCTACTCCTGAGCTGTGGGACACTGGGGAAATGTTGCTGTGTTAAAAGCCACATGCCTATGGATGTTGTCATTGTTTAGTTCTTTCACAGGCTGTGGGTGGTACGGGGACAGACAGCATTTTTGCTCAATTGCCATTGAACTGAGCGGCTTGCTGAAGCTGAAATGGGAAACTGACCACTCCACAGGGCAGTTAAAAATTAACCACTAGATAAAAACTGAAAGAACTGAGGATGCTGTAAATCGGGACCAAAAACAAAGTTGGTGGAAAGGCTCAGCAGGTCTGGCAGCATCTGGGAAGGAAAAAACAGAAGCATTAACTCTGTTTTTTCTTTCACAGATGCTGCCAGACCTGCTGAGCTTTTCCACCAACTTTGTTTTTGTTCCTGTGTAAGAATTAACCACATTGCTATGGGTCTGGAGTCACATGTAAGTCAAGCTGGGTAAGTACAGCAGATTTC
Organism: Rhincodon typus; assembly: GCF_021869965.1. Classification (NCBI taxonomy): domain Eukaryota; kingdom Metazoa; phylum Chordata; class Chondrichthyes; order Orectolobiformes; family Rhincodontidae; genus Rhincodon; species Rhincodon typus. Next base: position 5,519,012 of record NC_063359.1, read on the forward strand.
CTTCACTAAAGGTGACTATCTTTATATTCCATTAGCCATTGGTCTGATTTGGATACATTTCCCTGGATTATTAGCCTGGGCCTCTGGATTAGTATTATTACCAAGCCACCACCATCTCCTATGTACGCAGGTTAAGAGGTGCTTTAGGTTTTTCAAATTATACTATAGGAAGGAGTCTGAACATATTTATACCACACACAGAATTGTGCAATGCATTGTCGTCTGTTTCCAGTTCCAATCCACACATAAGGGAATGTCCAACAGCATTTTAATGGAAAGCTATTTTATAATTGTGCATATTCAGACCTAGAAACCTAGCCACATTTCTTGGGTACAAGATTTGGGGATTGTGTGGGTTTCAGTGGGGAATGGTTGCTGTCACAGCTCATTTAAATAGGAATGATGTGGAGGTGCCGATGTTGGACTGGAGTGGACAAAAGTCGAAATCACACACCAGGTTATAGTCCAACAGGTTTATTTGAAAATCACAAGCTTTCAGAGCATAGCCTCTTTGTTCACCTTCCGAAGGAGCAAAGCTCTGAAAGCTTGTGATTTTAAGTAAACCTGTTGAACATTCTATACACACGCACACACACACGCGCGCACACACACACACGTGTACTGTCCTGCTGCATTTCAGTAAGCTTATTGCTGTATGTAGTCTTTAGGGATTGCTCATTAGGTCATTGGATTTTCTCTGAATGAGCTGGCTCCCTCAAAGTAAACTCATTTTCGCAATGGGGCCGTCAAACATTTGTCCCTTTGCATTTGAAAGCAAGCACCTGTTCCAGGCATGCGCACCACAGACTAATCTTTGGAACTTTACCAATTTGACGTAGGGTGATACTTTGACTCATTGAGTATGCATCTCGTGCCTACCATATATGGGCTTTGGAGGCTACTTAATGTCCATGAAGTAGGCATCGAATGGCCTAAATTCGGGGTTACACTCAAATAAACAAAGAGATCAATAGTTCCATTCAAGGGTGTCTGGTTAATCTTGATATTCTTTGCAGAACAGAAGCCTTGATATTGTTGCCATGGCAACTAGGCCCAACTAGTGGCGAGGCCTACTGCTCAAAGGCCCAGTAAAAATTTAGCAGGTGGGTTGTCAGCATAATGTGTTTAAGTCTTTTTGTTTTAAATGTGTTACAGGATGAAGAATGTGAATTGAAGAAAAAGCACTCCACTTCTGGAGCTCAGAGCACTGAGGCCTAATGGAATGAAGCACCAACCTCTGCAGGCTGTATCCTGGCAGGCTGTGGGTTTATTAGTTTTCAGTCCTCTGTTCCTTCCCATGTTTTACTTTCCAATGTTTGACAGCCTCTTCCATTTCATATTTGGGGGCTAGGATGGAGGGAGGGTGTTTGTGGCAAAGCAGTTACAGCAGAATTGCCTGTCACACACTGTTTGTAGTTGGAGTGTGTGAAATTGAGGCCTTATAGATCTGGTTTTGTAAACCAAATTGTACAGAAATTGTTCTCAGACTGTCACCTTAAAAGTCAGATGTTTAGCGTGTCCGTATCTAAATTACTCCAGGACTACTTTAAAACACCTCATTCCTCCCCACCTCCTCTTCCCCTGCCGACATCCATTAGTAAAAGTTCCAAAAACAAGTCTTTACAGACTCATTTAGCACTTTAAATCCACACACGGTTGTCCTTTCAATGTCATGGTGTAGCATTTCATCCTTGTTTCTGCCAAAGTGAATGTGTGCATTTTAAACCAAGTTCAGCCATTTATAGTTGCTTTACAGTGCACCCCTGTAACTGCAGGGGCAGTGGACAAGGAACAGGGGACCTGTCACCAGGCCTCTGCCCAAATACTGTTCTTCAGGTCACCAGCAGGAGGCAGCCCTCACACACTTCTCTGATTTTTCTCACTTGAAGTAGATCACCCATCTTCTTTTATTGTTGGAGGGTAACAAAAAAAAATGCCTTGCACATTACACACAATCTTTGAGAAAACACGCTCCTGGAAAGCTAGTTGTTTTCTTTGTTTCTGAGTGGGTTTTCAATTCTGAACGACTGCTCCCAGCCCTACCCCAAGCACAAGCTGTCCACTCCAGACCTGCCTGAATCTTCACACAAAACACCCTGCCCCAAGTATTGTGCTGGCAATTAAACTTCTGTTACCACCCCTCCTGGTTTATTACCAGTAATTAATTTCCTTCCCGTTAGCTAGCTATGAGCAGAGTGGATCCTAGTTAAAAGAAAATGCATACCTCATAGTCCCTGCATTCCAAACTCTGACTGATTTCCAGAACCCAGTTTATCTGTTGCAGCTTATTGACAGTGTTGTGATTGATGGTTACCATGGAGAATGGACACTTTGCAGGACACCTCCCACCCCAACCCCCAGGGACTTTCTGGTATCAGGCTCTGTCTATGTCTGTATCATACTGTATGTTGGCATGTAATTGTCCACACTTGCACTGGCTGACAGTGCTATTCCCAGGCACATCGTTCCTTTGACCGAGAGAGAACTCTCAACCTTCTGCAATTCTCCTGGTTGATGTCTCTCATCTGCCCTACCCAGTGCCCTTACTCCTCGAGGCTCAGTTGACTAAGCGATTTCCTCACATCTCTGCCAGTTTTCCCGGTTTGGACACCTGTAAACTGAGTGAATGTGGTCCATGACTAATGGGTGAAGTTTAAAGCAGCAAATGTACTGCAGCTGTCAGAGGCCATTCCTGCTCCTCTTTTTACCATTCTCAAACCCCTGAATCCTCAGACTAAATATAGGAGAAAGATGCCGTGTGAAGCACAAGGAGAAATCCTCCTGTTTTCCTCTTCTCTCCCACCCTTTCGCATATCCTTTCACAAATTGAAGGCTATGGACATATTGAATGCAGCTCAGGTTTGATACCTATCCCTTTGTGTCTCTTGTGATAGCTGCAATATTCCAGATTGGGCACCTTCCAGGAGTGTGTTGTATGGAGAATTGGACTGTTCTGTAAAAACGGGCATGGCATTGTGACCGCTGTTTTCCGACAAGCGGTACTTACAACTCTGATATAAACTGGGTGCATTTTCCTGGCATTTAAATTGTGTCAATCTCATCAGAACCTCAAATTCCAGTTTGGGTAACTTGGGTTCCTCCCCACTCCTCCATGTTTGCTTTGTACTTTTCAAGCCAAAGATGAGTGCATTACATGGTCCAAATAAACCAAGGAAACAAGAGATCAATGTAATTATAAGGCAGCATCACTGTGCATCAATGTGTTGTAAGCTCTGGTTCTGTCCTCATGTAAGGCAGATTAACAGCTATAGAGTAATCATTCAGCAAGTGATTACTGTAAAATAATCTTAACATTCTGTAGAATATCAGTGTGCTGAAAGTTACGATATATAAATAAAATATCAATGCTGTATGGACTCTTCCCCTCCTCTCCACCCCCTCTCTGTCTCTGTGTCTGTCTCTCTCTCTCTCTCTCTCTCTCTCTCTCTCTCTCCAGTCTTTGGTATTTCAGCTCCCTATTGTGTGCATATATTCATCTACAGCCCACATGTTTAATTTAATCGACAGGAAGGTCATGAGCTAACACAGGTCAGTATCTTGCTGCTGACTGGCCAGCCGCAGGCCCTCTACCTGAGTGGCACATAACTCCTGTTCCCTTTGGCCCCCTCCTTATGGAAGCTGTATTTGATGATACAATGAAGAGTAAGAATCACTGGGGAAGTACAGATCTCCCTTCATCGTTCTACACTACCTGCCGCCAATTGATAATTTAGAAACCCTAATGCAGCAGGCCTTTCCTTGCAGCTTTCCCAGAGATGCACCTTATCTCTTTAAGGTTGCAGTTGTGTTGTCTGCAGGATATACAGCTCAGTGTATGAAGGACGTGTTTACTTTCAGTCAGCTGAGATTGATTCTGTGATGAGAGTGAGTGCAGAAATCCCATACAAAAAAAATTTCACCTGCTATCCCTGGAACCTGAATTTGATAAAGACTTGGGGGAGTCTTAACAGTGATTTCTCATGTTTTTTTGGTTGCTTTCTTTAAAATGTTGGAGATAAAACCACTGAAAGGAACACGTGAACCTTTAATAGCATCTCCTGCCAGTTCCATCAAAGGAGAATGAAAGGGTAAAGTCATACTCCATTAATCATGCCTCTCTGTCATGTAATTGGAGTCCTGTAGCAGGTTAAAAGCTTAACTGGAGTGAACAATACACAGAAAATACTAAAAGCCAAAAGGACTATTGACATATGAAGCACAGTTGTTGAGAATTTGTCCATTCCTGTAGCCATCCTGGCTGCGATCAGGTGAAGGATTTTTTTTTTAGTTGCAATAATCAATGCAATATTTAATGTTCTTGAAACTTTATTTGTACAGAGTTGAGACACTAATGATCATTAACTGGTGTCTGGTGCCTTGACAATAGAATCAATCCCCTCCCACACGAGGCTGGCCACAGCTCCTGCCAGAATCAAAAATGCATTCAAACCACAGAGTTTTGCAATCTGAATAGGTAGGGGGAGTATATAAGCAATGAGCCAAAGCCCCTTGTAATTTAACATCGAGAAACCAAAACAGAACTCTGAATGTGCCGTTAGAGAATCTTTACACGGGTGAAAAATATTATCTGTTCTCATCCTGTCCGAAATGCTGTTTTGTGACTGGTGTTTCACAGTGTGGTGACTTTACTGAGCTGCGCTGAAGCTATGTGCTGTACCTTCCAGCTGTGCAGCTTTCAAGGGTAACAGTGTTTGAACAGCTTCAGTCCAGTTCTCGTGCTGAGAAAGGACATGTCTGATTCTGATGCTGGAACAGTGCAGTCAGTCCCTTTACTAGAAAACCAGGACAAAGAGGGATCCTCAGTCCCATTTGTGGAGGGATGTTTCAGGGGGATATATTGGGGGTGGTAAAAAAAAACTCCAGTTAATGTCAGGCCTATCTCAGCTCTTTTAATGTAATTAGCAACGTACGTTGTATAATCCCTACCTCTCCCGGACTCCGTTTTGAACGGGGAGGACAATCTTACTTAGAATCACTGCCTGAGTTTGAATGAAGAGAAATGAATGTTATGTGTTAACTCTAACTATGGAATATTGGCTTGTGAAATACTGAGTGTTTATTATCTTAAGGCTTTTTTAAATTCTCTTTAATGTTCTGTTAATGAGCCCTGTATGATTTTGTGTTTGGAAAGCCCCTGCACTATTTGTTGATGGGCAGTCTGTTAGGGTGTTAATTGAAGCCTTGATGTGCCTGTTGTTCAAATCCATCCCTCATGGCATCTCCCAGTGGCTCATCCAGGGAGAAGGACCAAGAATGAGAAACCTCAGGGTCTCCCATGAAGGCCACCTGACACGTTGGTCGGGAGCCACATGTTTGTCCATGAAGCCAGTCAATCTGCTGAAAGCGGGCACTGTCTGTCTACACAATGTGACATGGCAATGGACAGCACACATCAACATGATTGTGGGGCCTGTTCCTGGTTGTGTATCATTGGAACACAATGTCAGGTGGTGCTGGGGGATTGAGCTACCATTGGCCACAATGCCTCGTGACCAAAGAAGGGTGGAGGGTTTAGCAGGGTGAAAGTGGAGCTGTCAAATTAGAGTCCATATTTGATGCCGTCAAAGGTATTTATTACACACAGTTGAAGCTGGCAGACAAAGAATTGTCACTTGGGCACGCTACCAGAATGTGTACAATAGAGTGCCATTTCTCAGCTTGACAGCAATCTCATTGGAGCTGCGTGGTCAGGTATTCAAACCCCACTCTAATGTATGGAGCTGGGAATGCAGCATTGTTGAAGCTGCTGTTCAGTTGGATTGAAGAGACGCCATAGCTTGAAGCATGGGATATTCTCCCAAGGGCAGTAGTCAACATTATCTTCTCCCTCCAGCTCCCCCCCCCACCCAAACCAAATCTGATTAACTGATCTCTTATGGCATTGCATTCCTGCAGTGGGAGTATTGCCTGCTGCAGCTGAATAGCCAGACTCTCTCAGTATATGGAGAAAGGAAAGAAAATGGGAGGAAAAAATTAGATAGAAAGGAAATTGCAAGCAGGTGCCTTAGCATTTTCACTGGGAGACTCTGGGGGTGTTCGATGGATTTTGCTATGCGGGTTGTTACAACAGCTTTTACAAACTGAGCAGAAATACATTTAGGGGCTTGTGTAGGACAGAGTTATTAACACAAGCTTCAACTGTTGACACAGTGAATGGACGTTTATCATTGAGGAGTTTACATGAGAGTAGTTTCTTATATCAAATCTGTATGTAACTAACATGAAGTATTTTAAGTATCCACTTTATATTGTGCCCATGTGCCTTATATATCCATTAAAGATGATTTCTTCATTGTTCCTTGCCTGAGTCATTTTTTTAAGAAACTGCAGAGTTAGGGATAAGTGTGCAGTCTGTCAATTAGCACCTCAAACAAGTGAACCCAGCAGCATGTCCCACTTGGACTTTGCGCCCAACAGTTACTGCAGCATTTTAGGGCTCACTTGTTTTTACAGAAACTCAGTTCTCTCAATTCAGAAGGGACAGGGCTGCGATATAAAAGACGGTAAGGCACAGGAGCAGAAGTAGGCCATTTAACAAACAGTCTGTTTCACCATTTACAGAGATCATGGCTGACCTGATAATCCTTAACTCCAATTTTCTCCATAATCCTTGACTCCCTCACTGATTAAAAACCTGTCCCTGCATTGTATTTATTTAATGACCATGTCTTGACAGCTGCCTCGGAATAAAATATTCCACAGATTCACCATCCTCTGAGAGGAGAAATTGCCCTGCATTTCTGTCTTAAATGGGCGACTCCTTACTCCTGGATGATGTCATCTGGTCCTAGACTTGTCCTACAAGGGGAATCAACCTCTCCTCATCTACCCTGTCAAGCTCCCTAAGAATCTTATGTTTCAATAAGGTCTCCTCTCGTTCTTCTAAACTCCCTAGCAAAAGTAGGGTGCCCTTGCAAAACTGGAATCAATCAGTATCGGGGGGTAAACCGGTGGTTGGAGTCATACCTGACACATAGGAAGATGGTCGTAGTTGTTGGAGGTCAATCATCTCAGCTCCAGGGCATCTCTGCAGGAGTTCCTCAGGATAGTGTCCTAGGCTCAACCATCTTCAGCTGCTTCATCAATGACCTTCCCTCCATCATAAGGTCAGAAGTGGGGACGTTTGCTGATGATTGCACAATGTTCAGCACCATTCAGGATGACTCAGATACTGAACAGTCTGTGTTCAAATGCAACAAGATTTGGACAATACTCAGGCTTGGGCTGACAAGTGGCAAGTAGCATTTGTGCCACACAAATGCCAGGCTATGACCATCTCCAATAAGAGACAATCTAACCACCACCCCTTGGCATTCAATGTGTACCATATCTGAATCCTCCACTATCAACATCCTGGGGATTACCATTGACCAGAAACTCAACTGGACTCACCACATAAACACAGTGGCTACAAAAGCAGGTCAGAGGCTAGGAATACTACAGTGAGTAACTGACCTCCTGACTCCCCAAAGCCTGTCCACCATCTACAAGGCACAAGTCAGGAATGTGATTGAATACTCCCCACTTGCCTGGATGAGTGCAGCCCCAACAACACTCAAGAAGCTTAACACCATCCAGGACAAAGCAGCCCACTTAGTTGGCACCACATCTACAAGCATCCACTCCCTCCACCACTGACGCTCAGTAGCAGCAGTGTGTACTTTCTACAAGATACACTGCGGAAATTCACCAAAGATCCTCAGACAGCACTTTCCAAACCCACGACCACTTCCATCTAGAAGGACAAGGGCAGCAGACATATGGGAACACCACCACCTTCAGCTTCCCCTCCCAGCCACTCATCACTCCTGACTTGGAAATGTATTGCTGGTCTTTCACTGTTGCTGGGTCAAAATCCTGGAATTCCTTCCATCAGGGCATTGTGGGTCAACCCACAGCAGGTGAACTGCAGTGTTTCAAGAAGGCAGCTCACCACCACCTTCTCAAGGGTAACTAGGGATGGGCAATAAATGCTGATCAGCCAGCGACGCCCAAGTCCCACAAACGTATTAAAAAAACAAAAGAACTTTGTGTGCTGAAAATCAGAAACAGCAACAGAATTGCTTGAAAAACTCAGCTGATCTGGCAGCACCTGTGGAGAGAGAAAGCTGAGTTAGCATTTTGGATCCAGTGACCCTTTCTTTAGAACCAGACCCAAAACATTAACTCTGATTTTTCTTCACAGATGCTGCCAGACCTGCTGAGTTTTTCTACCAATTTCTGTTATTGTTTCCAATGAGTACAAGCCCAACCTACTTAACCTCTCCTCCCAAGCCAGTTGCTCCATATCTGAGATCAACCTAGTTAACTTTCAGACTGTCACTATATCTGTCCTTAGATAAGGAGACCAAAACTGCAAAATATCCCAGCTGTGGTCTGACCAGTGCTTTGTATCATTTTAGCAAGATCTCATTATTTTTATGCTCCATTCCCTTTGAAATAAAGGCCAGCCTCCATTTGCCTTCACTGGTAGCCACTGAACTTGGATGTTAGCTTTTTGTGATTCATGTGCTGGGACTCTTGCCCCCACCCCCAATCTCCAAAATCCCACTGTAGCATTTTGCAGTCTTTCCCTATTTAAATATCATTTGCAGGAAGATTGAATGTTATGTTCCAACAGAGTTTCACAGCAGGACTGATTATTGGAGCAAAAGATATTAACTTGCACAATGTAAGAATAGATTTACACTCAGCAAGAAAGAGAGTGCTAATTTCATTGAAACCCTTCATAGATAACTTGCCCTTCTGGACAAAGCCATTGAAGCAGTTGCAATGATTTCCAATTTCTTATGTTCTGGGTACAAGTGATTGAATTAGTATGAATTAGATAAATACGTCCCAGTACATGAAGCGCAAAGCACCAGCCATGAAAGTAAACTTAAACATTATTTTGATTTCATCGGGTGACTTACATTAAAACAAGAACAACTAGTCATGGGCTTTGCTTGTAAATATTTAATTGGTTACATGGGTGATTACTGGTGGTAGTTAAATGGAAGAAAAAGTCACGGTGATTTTGTGGTGGGACATTGTTCAGTTGTGCATAATAGCATTTCTCGGTATATAATAAATAAAAATAGGCCCCTAATGGTAGGATTGTTCCCACCTCAGTTTGGAGAATTGAGAGTCAAATGATAACTGAGAGTCCATTATCGATTGTTGTGAAAACCCATTTAGCTCACTAATGCCCATTAGGGAAGGAAACTGATGTCCTTACATGTGACTCCAGTTCCACTGTGGTTGATTCTTAAACTGCCCTCAGTGCAATTAGGGATGGGCAATAAGTGCTGGCCTGGCCAGAGAATCCCTGATCCTATAAATGAATTTTAAATAAAAAAGCAACCTGCTGGAGCAGCATCTCACCCACCGCTGACAGACAGTGAGAGCAGTGTATACTGTCTGCAAGATGTACTGCAGTAACTAACCAAGGCTCCTTTGACAGAACCTTCCAAACCTACAATCTAGAAGGACAAGGGCAGCAGATACATGGAGAAGCGCATCATCTGCAAGTACCCCTCTAAGCCACTCACCATCCTGACTTGGAAATATATCTTTGTTTCTTCAATGTCATTGGGTCCAAACCTTAAATTCCAAAAGCACTGTGGATGTCTCTCCAACACATGGACTGCAGTGATTCAAGAAGGTGGCTCGCCATAATCTTCGCAAGGACATTAGTGATGGACAGTGAATGCTGGTCTAGCCAAAGACACCCACATCCCATGAATGAAAATATCTAAAAGATCATTTATAATCCATGTTTCAGTATGATATGTTGTGTGCCTAATCCACCTGTTGAAGAGAAGGAGAGGTTGCCAGTAGCAAGTGATAATTCCTATTAACCTGAAAACAGGGCAATGGTTCTGCGTTTCTGGGATTTTGCTGCATCTACGTGCATAAGACCAAGGGTTGTCAGGACCTGTTGATGTTGATACCAAAAGAAAGCAGTAAGCCTCACTTGAAAGTCTTCCTCACCCTTGTGCTCCTTCGTGGTGAAGACACCAGCCCCTCAGCATATGTTATGGGAAACACCTGACATATTTATAGACCATGATAATGTATCAGAAATGGAGAAGTTTCTCATGCTCACAAGGGTTTACCCTCTCAATACCCCCTGTTTCCAAATGAGTGTATGGGCAGATGTCTCCCTATAGCTCTCAGTCTCCATTACTGGTATAATTAAGACACAGAGTGAGAACGCCACATCTCCTTGACCTTCCACTGCTCTAATTGGTTCATCAGCGGACTGCCATTTTACTCCTTACACACATATGATGTGCAGAATGTTCCATCTATGTCCTCTTAAGACCCTGTTATTCTTGTTCAAAAAACTGCTGGAGAAACCCAGCAGGTCTGGCATCATCAATGAGAGAGACCAGATCTAATGTTTCAACTCCAGTGATCCTTCTCCCACATTTGCCAGATTCTTGTCTGCACTGCAATGCCAACCGCTGCCAGCTTGTGGTTGGGGTAGTCTTTTGCCACCATCACCTTTCATTGGGTGTAAGAGCTTTTATGGTTTACAGTGGCAGAGGAGAGCCACCAGTGAGTCGGAAAGAGAAGAGACCTTTATCTTAAAAAAAAAAGTAGCTCATTGCAGGATAGCATCGGGTACAGGTTGACGTGGTCACTGAGAGAATTGGGGAATGTGCATATGTCTTCACCTACTAGATTCCAAAAATGTTCTGCCTTATCTCCACCAAGTCCACTTGACAGCATCAGATTGGGTGGAGCCTAACGCAGTCTCTAACATTAACCCTTTCACAATCATTATTTTATACAATAACCATGATGACTGTTTAGTCCTGACACACTTCTAGAGGAACAGTAGACATTCATTGATGACAGTAATTTGTCTGAGTGTCTGCCACTTGTAGAAGACCGAGGGGTTTAATGCTTATAATTCAAATACCTCTGATGATTCAAACTTACCTCAGATCCAACCTGTGCTGCTGCATTTGGATTGGATCAGAAACTTTGGCCATTAATGACATTCAGCACCAGTGTTTCATTGAACATGTTGTCTTTTACAGCCCTGCATCATCCCATAAGAGCTGCCGGGCGATAACAAGTTCTTCTTCATTAGGTTTGGAGTTATTTCTAGTCAATGACACATGAAATCCAGGGAAAAGAGAGACTAAGGTAGATGGCACCAATACCACGGCAGCTAATATCCCTGAGGCTTCTCAGTGCTTCCTGTGAGTGACCATCACAGCTTATGGAGTCAACAGTGATTCAGCACCATTCTACATCTCGTGCATGTTGCTCCTTTTACATATGAAGTAAATGGAAAAGCAAGTTCTCTCATCACTGTCCCCAACACTCCCAGGACAGGGACAGCCCGGAGTTAAACACCGAGTAAAGGTCACTCTACTCTTTTACACGGGAAGTCAATGGAAAGTAAAGTTCCCTCGATGCTGCCCCCAGCCAACACTCCTGGCTAATATTCAGGAGTTGAAAATGGAGTAAAGCTTCCTCTACCCCTCAAAATGAATGTAAACTGGAAGTAAAGTTCGCTCAACTCTTTAGAACTGAACATAATGTACCCTCGATACCATCCACATCAAGCACTCCCGGGACAGGGACAGCACAGGGTGAACATAGAGGTGAAGGCCTCCTACTCTCTGAATCACAAGTAAACTCAAAGCAAAAATCCCCTGACACCGTCTGCATCAAACACAGGGACAGAGACGACAAGGGGTTAAAACACAGAATAAATCTCCCTTGATCCTTTCAGGGAGTCCAAAAGCAATAATAAGGAAACATGCCCCACAGGGGCACTGTATCGAAATTAAACACAAACGGAAATGTCAAACAGAAACTTACTAGATTAAAATGATGTCATCCGAGCTGATGATACGTGCCTACTGGTCTCGAAAGGCCTTAACCATGTCAGTGAGCAGCACATGCTCCCTCTCCACGGACACCCAAGCATGGACATAACCGTGAAAGAGAGGCAGACAGTCAGGAACGATGAGCCTCTCTGTAGGCCTCTGCCTGGGCCTGTTAATGGCCACCTTGGCCAGGCCCAGGAGTGCAGCCATGAGAAGACCCTTAGGTCTGCACCTGGTGCCTGTAGATCAGGAGTGTGGGACTGAAGTGCAACAAAAATCGAAGGAGCAGTCCCTTCAAAAAATTAAAGTGGGGGGTGTGGGCTGCTAACAGAAAGGTTCTACCTCAGGGGAGGTGATGGCCTAGTGGTATTATTGCTGGACTGTTAATCTGGGGACCTGGGTTCAAATCCTGCTACAGCAGATGGTGGAATTTGAATTCAATAAATATCTGGAATTAAGAGTCTAATGATCAGCATGAATCTGTTGTTGATTGGTGGGAAAAGCCCACCTGGTTCACTGATGCCCTTTAGGGAAGGAAACAGCAATGTGGTTGACTCTGAGCTGCCCTCTGGCCAATTAGGGATGGGTAATAAATGCTGCCCTGGCCAGTGATGCCCTCATCCCATGAATGAATAAAGGAAAGACCATCTCCTCCATGACCACAAAAACAAACCCCGACAGAGCTAGTCCCCCTACTCTCCAGATTACAGGTCTGTCTTTCAGTCAAAGGAAGAGGGAAGAAAATTCAGACACAATGTGTTCTAAGTGAGACATGACGAAGGTGTGTTCAGGTTTATTAGGATAATTTATGAGTGTTGCTGTCTGCTAACAGGATACCCTATAAATGTCATCTACAAACAACAAAGTTCCCACTGGAATGGTGTTGGTATTTGCCACATTAATGAATGATTCTTGTGACATTTGATGTGTACAGGAACGTACAGAAGTTGGGGGATGAATCAGCAAACCTTTCTAGTCAGTAAGACCCACAGGCCAACGTATCTCTCACCTCTCCTGCTTGCTGCCTTTGCTTTTGAATTTGCCGACAGTTTCCATCTTCTCTCCCTGGATGGTCCATTCCAAATATGCACCACACCCTCTGTGCAAAACGTAGCTGTCCACCTCCATCCTCAGAGTTAAATTGTAGTCTACCACCTCTCTCCACTGGATTCTGGACACTAATAAAGGGGGTTATTGGTAAGGAAGGAATTTTAGCAAGAAGGTGCAGGCAGTTTTCAGCAATGGGTTTTGTAGATCCTTGCTAGGAATTTGTTCAGAACATGATAAATGTCACAAGTTGAGCCCCGGTGCAAAGCTGAGCATGTGACATATGGATGCTATACCTGTGGAAATATAATCCTGGGGCTTGAGGTCTGATGGGACATCGAGAAGAAAGAACTTGCATTTCTATAATAGCTTAATGTTTTAAAGTGATTTATGGCCATATGTTTCAAGTGTAGTCATGAAATCCTGGAACTCCCTCCCTAACAGGGGTCCCTACACCACATGGGCTGCAGCAGTTCAGCAGAACAGCTCAGCACCTCCTCAAGGGCAATTAGGGAGGAACAGTGAAAGCTGGCCAAGCCGTAATGGTAACACCCTGGAAAAGAATAAAAATATGTCCAGCACACAGTAAGGCCTCACAAACTATTGAGATAAATGACCAGGTGATCTTGTCGTTGGTTTTGTTTGAGGGATGGGTCTCGGTCACAGTCACACCTAATATGGCAGTTACAGTCTCAGTTTGAGTTCTCATCTCAAATCCAGCGCCTCACATGAGGCAGACCTCACCCCATCCCCAATTCTGTGCAGCCTTGAGACTGGACCTTTACTTGACCAGCGACCACGGGAGATCACATGTTGGGATCAGCACGGAAGTTTTTAAACCATTCATATCTCTACTCCTGCTCCTCCAGATGAAGGTGTTTCCTTCATATGTGTAAAATAATACCTATACCTAGATGATAGGCATGATAGCTCAGTGGTTAGCACTGGTGCCTCACAGCACCAGGGACCTGAGTTCAATTTCAGCCTTGGGTGACTGTCTGTGTGGAGTTTTCATGTTCTCCCCATGTCTGCGTGAGTTTTGTCTCGCAGTCCAAAGCTGAGCGGGTCAGGTGGATTAGCCATGGGAAATGCAGGGCTACAGGGATAGAGTAGTTGACTGGGTGAGATACTCTTCAGAGGGTTGGTGCAGACCCGATGGGCCGAAAGGCCTCCTTCCACACTGTAGGCATTCCATAATTACGTGATCACAAGGCTGGATCAGCTGGTCGATGCCTGGAAATCCTCCTTTCTGTGCTGGAAAACTGGGTGCCGGAAAGCTTACCAGAACAGAGAAGGTTGGATGAGGAAGGTATCGGAAGTTTTTTGCTCTGGTTGGGGACTCAGAGCCTTGATCTTCTGATTTAGGGCATAAACTACTGCCTGACCCACAACTGACAGCACGGGAAATGAGATTCCTTCTTCTCGGGATCTCACTGAAACTCTCGCACATGTCAGAACGTGCCATGTTACACTGAATTCGGGCAATGCCGAATGTCGTTGCTACATCAGCATCAATGTACTGGAGATAAACTATTGATTATCCAACTGGTAACATATTCTGAGCTCATCCTTCTCGGCACCCCATGCTCCAGGATTTAACTCATCGTCTGAGCAGATTTAAATTGAAGAAGCATTGTAATGTCACTGACTAACATAGCCTTAGCTGAGATATTTATTATGGTTTGAACGAGTTCAAGGAGAAAGGGGAGACTTGTTTCGGTCATGAACGTGGTTGCATCATTTACAAAGCAGCTGAAGAATTGGAAAGTATGTTCATGGGCAAAGGACTGAAGCCACATCTGCAGATTGCGTTCAGACCAAGCCCAAATGTAAAGTTGTCATGAGGTTTAAACACTGTGAAAGGCCAGAAATGAATAAAGTTCCATCCCAGTTAGCTGCGATTCCAGAATTCTCACCAGGTTTCGAAAATTTGGGTCTTATGTTGGTTTATAGATTGCTGTTTTACAAGGCTGAGGGAGTCCAAATCTGTTTTGATTTGCTGGGGTTCCTCGATTTGGACTGTTGTTTTAGAAAGCTTCCTGATGTGGAGAATTCGAGTGGTGACAGGACCCAGCTGGTGTCCTGGTCTCCAATCGAGATTGAGAGGAAGGAAGAATCCATCTTGGATCTGTTGGCTAAGTCTCCTTCCAGCTCCTTCTCAGTTAGATCTCTTAACATCTTAGTCCTTCTTCATTCCATATCTCAAGATACCACCTCCATCACCCAAAAATTACAAATTTCAATTTGATTGTTACCCTACCCCACTGTTTCAGCAGGTTTTTTGGGGAAAGAGTTCTAGATTTCCACTGCCTTTCCCACAGAGAAATGTTATATCACCGCTGAAGGTCTCCCTCTGAATTTAAGACAATGATTGTGATTGATGGGTATTCAGGATGAGGTGATCCAAATCAGACATCTGTCTGTGCCTCCGAGGAGGGAGGACACTCACACTCCCCCAAGCCTCCAACCTCAGCTGTGTGATACCCGTTTATTATATAGAAACATAAAAACATAGAAGATAGGAGCAGGAGGAGGCCATTTGGCCCTTCAAGCCTGCTCCACCATCCTTCACAATCATGGCTGATCATCCAACTCAATAGCCTAATCCTGCTTTCTCCCAATAACTTTTGATCCCATTCGCCCCAAGTGCTACATCTAGTTGGCACAATGGCTCAGTGGTTAGCACTGCTGCCTCACAGCACTAGGGACCCGGGTTCAATTCCACCCTCTGTGTGGAGTTTGCACATTCTCCCTGTGTCTGCGTGGGTTTCCTCCGGGTGCTCCAGTTTCCTCCCACAGTCCAAAGATATGCAGGTTGGGTGGATTGGCCAAGCTAAATTGCCTGTAGTATTCAAGGATGTGTAGACTAGGTGGGTTATGCTGTCCACCAGCAAAGCTGCAGAGTGTGGGGAAACTGCTTCTGTTTCTTTTACAGTGTAAATGTGCTGGCTTTCTCTAAGGTACCCTGTGCAAATCATCAAGGCAATGCCCTGAAACCAGAGGAATAATTCAACATAAGGGATCCTGCCCCATCCATAACTGTCAGAATTTGTGACTCCCTGCGCTGTACAGTCAGCTTAAGGCATGCAGATTGGACAAGGCAGCAACCAATGGGCCAGGTTATCAGTCATGGCCTGCTGTCTGCCCCCAGTTAAGTTTCTGAATCCGACAAACTCCTCTGTTCTGAAGAGGAGTCATATTGGATTCAAAATGTTAACTCTGTTTCTCTCACCCTGCACATACTGCCAGGCCTGCTGAGTTTCTCCAGTATTCCCTGGGTTTGCTGCAGACTTCCAGCATCCACAAAACTTTACCCACATTCCTCTTGCTCTTGCTGCATTCCAGCACTTGTTTATATATATAAAAAGTTACTCATAACTGACGTGTTCAGGCACAGTCTAACTCACCTCCAGGTCACATGGGACTTGAACCCAGGTCTCAGCTCGAGGAGTAGGGTCACTATCACTGTATCCTAAACCCTGTAACTCAATTCGACATCAGGAGGAACTGTCAATAAATAAAGGGACAACACTTCCTGACTCCTGTGTATCGCTATCTGCCATGGTATTCAAATTGCTGGTCATTTATTATCTTCCTGGCCCCATGTGATTGAGATCAGGAAGATGTTCACAAGGCTTTGGAGATTTATATAAAAACCATTTGTTCGACACACGCTTCCAGTGATTCAGAAAAGGATCTATTTTATACACAGGTCCAAGGACACTGAATGTAATCCATCAAACTTGAAGACAACAGCCAATGTTTATTTATAGTTAATCTCTAAATTGAATACAATAACCAGAACTATTACGAGGCTCACTATACATGCACATGCAAACACACATAGAATGAAACAGTTCATTATTACCCTTCATAAGAACAATGAGTTTTAAAAATATATAATAAAATATAAAAATATAATAAAATATATAAGTGGCACGGTAGCTAACCACTGGGTTAGTGCTGCTGCCTCACAGCACCAGGGACCCAGGTTCAATTCCACCCTCGGGGGTATGGGGTCTGTGTGGTGTTTGCACATTATCCCTGTTTCTGTGCAGGTTTTCTCCGGGTGCTCCAGTTTCACTGCACAGTCCAAAGATGTGCAGTTTAGGTGGATTGGCCATAGTGTTCAGGGATGTGCAGGTTAGCTGGATTAGCCATGGGAAATACAGGGGGCTGGGTCTGGGTGGGGTGCTCTTTGGAGTGCAGACTAGATAGGTTGAATGGCCTCTTTCCCCACTATGGGGATTCTATCTATCCTGAGGATGCAGGGGCCACTGTAAAGGGGAGAGGTTGTTCCCCTGCCTTAGACAGCCTGTGAAGATGATCAGAGATTCACACAAAATTGTTACAATTGCAGAGGAAGGCTGTGTACGCATCCTCTCTGTGCTTGTGAGCAATTCACAGTGTGCCTTTCTCGCTACAATCCTGCGCAACCTTTTTTAAATAATAAGTTATTTCCTTTTTAAAAGTTTTCATTGAACTTGTCTCCAATGCACTCTCAGGCAGTAACATCCTTGACCTGAACACTCTCCATATGTAAAAGTTTCTCCTCATGTCAACTTTGGCCTCTTACACATGAAATCTGGGCCCTCTCATTCTCAATCCCTTAACAAGTGGCCTGCTGAAGACATTCCTGCTCCTCTAATGCTGCCTAATCTGCTGTGTTCCTCCAGCTCCACACTGTGTTGTCAAATTTCTGGAAGATCCTAGTTTGTCTCTGAGTGAGCAGAATGAACATGCTAGCTCAGATTCCTGTTAAATGATCTTTTCTTTTAATTGTTGTAGCCGGTTATCATGTGCTGTAACTTACTGAATCTGCTCTACTCAGCTGGGACCAATATGTTTCAGAGATAATAGGAACTGCAGATGCTGGAGAATCTGAGCTAACAAGGTGTACAGCTGGATGAACACAGCAGGCCAAGGGTCTAGGCCCGAAACGTCAGCCTTCCTGCTCCTCTGATGCTGCTTGGCCTGCTGTGTTCATCCAGCTCCACACCTTGTTATCTGGGACCAATATGTGTCAGATCGATATTAAAGCAGTCTTCCAGTTTGGATTCATTAAGGTCTACTTGTAAGTCTAAAGGAATATCTTTATTCTTAGAGGGGGCTAGAAGTCAGCTGAGTCAAATGAAAGATATCACAAGTGCGACGGTTTGTTGATGTGTTGTCTGCCATGTTCAGCTGTTCAATGCACCTTAACAGATTGTGTTGGACAGTGACCCACAGTACACAATCCAACAGCATTGGAGATGGCCATTTGGGTTCCTGGTTTGTCTTGTACTTCCACACCATACCTTGGATCTTCACAAGTAGACTTTCTGGTGGTGGAGTGCAGTTGTGAGAGATTTTTGACGGATCATTTCCGATGGTTTTTGGTTCAGTATATGAAATGGAATGCTTTCTGAATAGGGACACGTGGAACTGCTGATTTTGAAATTTGGAACAAGAGTCTCTTATTCAATGTTGGAGTCTTTTGCATGAGCATTTGTCATCCTCTGATAGACATGATTGAAGGCCTGCTTCCAATATGATAAGCTTGGCAGGGTCAGCATATTGAAGTACACACCTGCTGGGTGACCAACCATTTTCGAGAAGTTGAAAAATGTACTGGAGATCCTCCTACCAATTGTAATGATGTGCTTTGATGAAGATGGTCTTAAAGAGGAAATATCTTGGATACAAAATTTTGAATTTATGGGGATAAAAAGTTGAAGAAACTTTTGTAAATCATTTTTGTCTTGTAGTGTAAGCATCTTCTATCTATATATCTTCTACTTTTTGTCAGAACAGGTGTAATATTGGAGATTGAAGTGAAGAACTTGATTTGTCTCATTCTGATTTGACTTTTTTTTGCTTTTGAAAACAAGATCCTGTTTCCCTGCCACTGTTATGAGCCGATAGAGTTTTGTATTGTCCTCGTGTTTAATTATTCCAATGCCTGCAACATCATCTGTGTTACAGAGACAACCCGTTAGATTCTTGATATTACAATCACTGTGTTGTTGGAATATCTCCTGGCTGACGGATATTCCAAGTGGGAATCTGAGGGAAACCATATCTACTGAATGATGTTTTCAAAGTTGTCAGCTCCTGTTACTCTGGGGAAAGATCTATGGACTAATATCCATTCTTGGCATCAAGCCTGTGTCTGAGAACTTAGAATTAAATTTTTCCAGGGTAAGAATCTTGTGTGGACATCTTTAGAGTGCATTGGATCTAAACATACGCAGACAGTGGAACTGCAGTAATCAGTCCAATGTTCAAACTTCTGGATGATGTTTCTCAGTCCAATTTCAGTTTGAGATCTTCCTCAGTGTCAATGCTGCAGTTACAAGGAGGGTCAAAGCTGGGCTGGGCATCATCTCTCAGACGTAACACTGCACCACCTTTTGAGTTACCCAGAGCATCAAACCCGGTCTGGGTAAAGGTTAGCCAGGTTTTGGACAGACTCAACGTTACAGTTTGGAATCTTGACTGGTGCAGCAATAATAGAAAGCTCTGCTCTATCAATGGTACAAAAGGTTCCAGCCTGAGGAGCCGTATTAACACTTCAGATTTAAGAATGAAGAATATAAATGCCAATGCATGGGAGATCAGACCTATTGTAAGCAGCTAGCTTATCACAAGTAGACTGTACCACATTGTGTCAGCTTCCTGAGTACACTTCATGTAAGGTACAAAAGGAGTTTGATATTTACATTTGTCCAGGGTCAGTTTTGGCATATAATGCGTATTGCTCATTTCTTTTGGGGTTTATCACTTGGATGGATAAAGGCTTATGTTTTTTTTTTCTGATGATATCTGTGTTGTGTGTCAAGTTGATCACGTGTGCTGCCTGACAGGGGCCTGTAAAATGTTAACATTGTTGTTACGTCTAGGACTTAGTCGATGCTCTGCCCAAGACCGCAAGAAATTACAAGGAGTTGTGAATGCAGTCCAGTCCATCGCAAAAACCAGCCTTCCTTCCATTGACTCTGTCTATACTTCCCACTGCCTCAGGAAAGCAGTTACCACCATCAAAGATCCCTCCCACCCCGGTTATACTCTCTTCCATCCTCTTCCATCGGGCAGAAGATATAAAAGTTTGAAAACACGTACCAACAGATTTAAGAACAGCAACTTGCACTGCAGTTATCAGACTTATGAATGGACCTGTCATATGGGCAGCACAGTGGTTAGCACTGAGATAACAAGGTGTAGAGCTGGAGGAACACAGCAGGCCAAGCAGCATCAGAGGAGCAGGAA
>NC_063359.1:5539168-5541905 GCF_021869965.1 Rhincodon typus
AGAGCTGGAGGAACACAGCAGGCCAAGCAGCATCAGAGGAGCAGGAAGGCTGACGTTTCGGGTCTGGACCCTTCTTCAGGGGTTGCCTCATAGTGCCAGGAACCCAGGTTCAATTCCAGCCTCAGCCGACTGTGCAAATTCCACACAAATATTCTCCCTGTGTCTGCTTGGGTTTTCTCTGGGTGCTCTGGTTTTCCCCCTCCACAGTCCAAAGATATGTAGGATAGGTAAATTAGTTATGGGAATTGGGTGGGGGTGGGGGGGCGCGGGTCTGGGTGGGATGCTCTTTAGTGGATCAGTGTGGAATTGTTGGGCTAATGGCCTCTTTCCATGCTGCAGGGATTCTGATGTTGGAGTTGGTCTTTCTCTGTAGATGTAACACTATATTCTGCATTCTGATCTCTTACCCTGATGTACTTAGGAGAAAAATTACATGACCAGGTTATAGTCCAACAGGTTTATGATTTGCCTGGATAGCACACTATACAATATTTTTCACTGTATCTCGGTACATGACAATAATAAATCAAACCAAATGTGTTTGTGAGCCATGGGCTAAACCTTGGGAATTTTGTTGACATTGTTCCTTCACATGTCGCTGTGGCCAATTGTGGTGCGCTCTGGGTTTGTCTGGACAATTGGACTTCTTCCATCGCTTAGTTACATAAGGAAGAAGTTTGTACTTGTCAGAGTTTAGAGAAAGAGTATACATAGAGTGCCTTATATTATGTATAAAGAAAACATTTTTTTATGTATATGTATAGTGTCAGGCTTGTGAACACGCGTGTTTCCCAATTTTTAGCAAACAAGATTGTGCTGTGAACATAAATCCAGTGGATTGGATTGTTGATGGAACACTAATGAAGGAAAGTTGACCTACCTGAAAGACTCTGAGAACATAATAAAAAAACATGAATCTGTTGTCAGGAAACTGAACCGTTGTCTCCCCCCTAACAAGTTCAACTGTCTCCTTTTCTGAAAGCTCTTTCAGTTTCCATTTCTCTCTCCATATCCAATTATTCTCCTGTTCTATCCTTCTCGCTGCCTTCGCTTTTCCTCCATTGAGACCATTCTTAATCTGCTACCGTGGTTTGATTGTACCTGCGAGGCAGGTGAATAAACAGCCCTAGTTATTGGCAAACGTTATCTTTTATTTACTCTAGAGATATACTTTGTACAGGACAGCGTTCCACCTCTACCACAGCGCTGCTAGATACAACTGCTGTCTATAATACTGTACAGCTATGTATAATTTAGAATATATAAATTATTTTAGTATATAGCATATACATAATTTAACCTACATATAACTAAAATGATGGAAATGATCTTATGCACATTGTAACCTATTATACAACATCTCCCCCCATGTCTCTGAACTCTATCAATCGTAATATTGATACCTGCCTGTCCTACTCTTTGATTCCACTAATTTGGCCAATTTTCTACTTAGCCCTGCTAATACTTCCTTTGTTTCAGCTTTTAATAGGCTTTTGTGAAATAGTTTGTCATTTTGTTTATGTTCTAAGGTTATGCTTCCTGCTGTTTTTTTTCTTCCATTATTCTCGGCTTTGTTGTCTCTTTACATTTAGTCACCATATTTCTGCCTCAATCTTTAATTCCCCACATTCATATTTCATAGGAAGTAAGAGCAGGAGAAGGTCTTTTGGCCCTTGGAGCTTGCTCCAACATTTAACCCAATCATGGCTGATTTTCTACCTCAATTCCATATTCTTTCATTATCCCCACATCCCTCGATATTTTTGACCTCTAGTAATCTAACAATATTGGTTCTTGAACATACTCAATGACTGAGCCACCACTACCCTTCCTGGGATAGAGAACTCCAAAAGTTCATCACTTTCTGAGTGAAGGAATTCCTCCCCATTTCAGCTGTCAATGGCCTCCCCTTATTCTGAGACTGGATCCCTGGTTCTCTTCTGCCAGTGAAGGGAAGCATTGTTCCTATAGCTTCATTAAACATACCCCTCCCAGACTCCTCAACTAGGCTTCACAAGACAATCCCACCATCCCAGAGATCAAGTTGGTGAAACCTTTATTGCATTGTCTCTCTAGGGCAAGCGTATCCTTCCCTCGGTCAGGAGACCAAAACCTGACCCAGTACTTCCTTCTATCCAGTGTGCACATTGCTTTCTGTCTCCCACCCTATCCCTCCTTGTCCCAGATTGGTCCATATTTTTATATTTCTCTTCTGAATGAATTATTTTATTGTCAATATTTAGGAAGATACACTGAAAAGGGTTTTGTTGCCACAATCCGGCACCATTTTCAGCAACAGAAAGAATAAAAAGAAATTACTTAAATGAGAGTTCATATTCTCTTCAAATTGGGGTCTCAAGCACAGCTCCAGGGCTTTTGCAAGGCCTCTGCAAGGTGTTCTGGGCCTCAAGGCATACCCTTTCTGGGTACATCAACAATCATGCTGATGCCCCAGGAGACCCCGGCTGTGTTGTTGCCGCTGCTTCGCCAAAAACTGCCAAGAGTCCAGGCTCTGGGCCTACCACAGCAAGGGGTCCCCACTCTGGGCCTCCTACAGCCAGGAGTTGCCACTCCGGGCCTACCACAGCCAGGAATCCCCACTCCCAGCCTATCAGAGCCAGGAATCCCTGCTCCCAGCCTATCAAGGCCAGGAATCCCCACTCTGGGCCTCTTACAGCCAGCAATCCCCACTCCCAGCCTACCATGGCCAGGAATCCCCACTCCGGGCCTCCTACAG
>NC_063359.1:5542305-5559651 GCF_021869965.1 Rhincodon typus
CTGCAGTTCCTACTATCTCTAAGAATTTCTGTGTTTGCTTATCTGTGAGTGGATCAGCTCAGTTGACTGCACAGCTGGTCTGTATTGCAGAGATGCCAACAGCAGGGGTTCAATACCCATCACTGGCTGATGTTACCATGAAGGACTCTCCTTCTCATCCTCTCCCATCGCCTGGGGTGTGGAGACCATCAGGTTAAATCCCCACAGCCATTTCTCTCTAGGGCCATGGTGAATGCCTGCAGCTTACCCTCTGTGTTTATCTGGAATCCATGTTGTGGAAACGCCACTGTTGGACGGAGGTGGACAAGGTCAGAGGTCACACAACACCAGGTTATTAGCTCCGAGAGACTGTGATTTCAAATCAACCTGTTGTGCTATAACCCGATGTTGAGTGACCTCTGGCTTCAACTGGAATAACTGCCCTGTTAACTCAGAGCAACAAACTAAATAGAGAATAAAAACCAAAAGAACTGCGGGTGCTGTAAATCAGGAACAAAAACAAAGTTGCTGGAAAAGCTCAGCAGGTCTGGCAGCATCTGTGAAGGAGAAAATAGAATTAACATTTCGGGTCCGGTGACCCTTCCTCAGAACTGAGGAAATTTTCTCCAGTAGGTCCCTGCAGTTGAGGACAGGTTTGCTAGACTAACACCTGGAATGAGTGGATTGCTTTATGAAGACAGGCTAGACCTATATCCCCTGGAGTTTAGAAGAGTCAGAGGTTATTTAATTGAAACATTTATAAGATTCTGAGGGGTTTTGAAAGGGGATGTTGAAGGGACGTTTCCTCTTTTGGGAGAATCTAGAATCGGGGGTCATAGTTTAAAAATAAAGGGGCACCCATTTAAAACAGAGATGAGGGGAAAAAATTCTGTTGGTTGAGAGTCTTGGAATTCCCTTCCTCAAAAGGCAGAAGTAGATAGATTCCTGAGGACCAAGGGGATGGAAGGTTATCAGCGAGATGCAGGAATGTAGAGTTGAGGTTAAAATCTGATCAGCCACGATCATATTGAATAGCAGAGCAGGCTGAATGGCCTACTCTTCTTCCTTGGTGCTAAGTTTGTCACATCAGTTGTGGGACACAATGTAGTGGTGGATACGCCCTTGATGGCTGCTGTGGTGGGTTACAAATGAAAGCTCCAGGACCTTCAGGCTCACACATTCCCACTGCAGGGCCACCTCAACAGCATGCCCACATTCTCAGTTCTTCACATGCTATCGGAGAGATCCAGCACCGGGCAGGATGTCGCACAGTGGTAATGTCACTGGATTAGTAATCCAGACACCAGATTAACGCTCTGCAGTCATGGGTTCAAATCCTACCACACATGGAGCTGGTGGAACTTAAATTCAATTACCAACATCAGAAATTAAAGTCTAGTTACAGTGACCAGGAAGCTATTGTTGATTGTAGTAACAGTTCATCATTAGGGATGATGGAAATCTGCCACCCTTACCCTGTCTGATTTATAAGTGACTTGTACCTAAATGCCCTCTGAAATGGACTTGTGAGTCACCCAGTACAGGGATAATTAGGGATGGACACCAAACGCTGGCCTTGCCAGTGATGCCCACATCCCACGTAAAAACAAAACAAATCTCGCTGCCAACAGGTCAAGGAACTTACACACAGGACAGCTGTCCCCAACATGGCAATCTCTTTACCTCTTGATATAACCCTCCTCTCCATAGAATGTAATGCTTTGCAATCAATATACCACAAAATGGTTCTGAATGTATTAAAATCCGATGGGATCTTTTCTGAAGATGGCGCTGGTTGACATTTAGAAGGGTACAAATTATTTACTTCTGTCTTAGATTGCGAGGACCATTGTATTAAACTGCAAGCTCCTCTTTTTGTGTATTTCTCACTGTCTTCTAAAGGAGGATGTTGCCAGGTGGTGTAGAGGACAAATACTGAGACGCACTGTGGAGTTGGGGAGCCGTGATGCTGAGGGATCCAGCTGACTGACTGAGACCTTCACAGCTTTACTTTAGAGAATGTTCTCTGCATTCTGCAGCCCTGAAACTACTTTCTGTAGGATTCAGAGTGGCCGTCATTCACCTCACACCCATCAAACACCCGACCTCATGGGGAGGGGGTGAAATTAGGACCAGGTCAAAAACCATTTCCTTTCCAATGTTAGGTACTCAAACAGCCGTGAAACTGAGATAGTAGGAACTGCAGATGCTGGAGAATCCGAGACAACAAGGTGCAGGGCTGGATGAACACAGCAGGCCAAGCAGCATCATAGGAGCAGAAAGGCTGACGTTTCGGGCCTTCATCAGAAAAGCCATGAAACTGACAGCTTCATCTAATATTTCTGTACCTCATAACTTTCCAGTGGGATTGTTCAGATTGGCCCCACTGTTTGGGGTCCAACAATCCACACCAGAGGCAGATTGAGAAAGGGGGCCCTGTCCCCATTGACCACAATATACATACACACACCCACCCACACACACAAACCCACACACACACACACACACACACACACACACACACACAAACCCACACACAGACAGACACACACGCAAGCACTCACACAGACAGACACACATGCAAACATACACACACACACACACACACACACAGACACAGGTCACACGGACACTCACACAGACAGACAGGCAGGCAGACACACACACACACACACACACACACACATACTCTGACACAAACACAGACACACTCATGCAGATACACTCAGACAGACACAGACTCACACACACACTAGCACACACACACACAGACACACACACGCTGGCACACACACACATGCACACGCACACATAGACACACACACACGCTGACACACAACACGCGTACACATGCACACACACACACAGGCACACACACACACACACATACATACTCTGACACAAACACAGACACACTCATGCAGATACACTCAGACAGACACAGACTCACACACACGCTGGCACACACACACACACAGACACACACACGCTGGCACACACACACATGCACATGCACACACAGACACTCACACACACGCTGACACACAACATGTGTACACATGCACACACACACACAGACACACACACACGCACACACACACACAGACACACACACACACTCACAAAGATACACACAGGGAAGAACACACATTTGAGAGAGGCATCATATACGGGGATGGCCCTCCATCCCAGGGGTAAGGTACCTTACAGAGAGCATGGGGACATTCACAGAGGAAGGGTTTCCATTCCCTCGATCCCAGGGCCTTTCTGAGCAATGACCATGTCGATCTGTCGCAGCTCATCACTGAACTCAGCAGTGTCTCTCTCCACACCGCACCAACCCCCCACCCCGAAACACAACACCAGAGATGTCTATGGCAGCTGTTAGTGTTTCACTGAGAGCCCAGTGCAGAAACAGAACATTCAGCCCGAATGTTCTCGATGTCCTTTATGTTCCACAGAACTGCAGGCCCCTGAGGTTACTCTGTGAACTGGTGTCCAAAAAATACAAAGGAACAATCAAAACTTTGCAAAGATTGTACATACTGATGAATCAAACTAATTGCTCCAATAAACATGTCCAGAATCTTTTGGTAGAGGAAGTATTGCTGGGATAAAATCATGGTAAATTACAGCACAGGAGGAGGCTAATGGAACAACTTGTTGCTGTCTCTGCCTTTTGACAGAGTTAGACAATTAATCTCAATCTTTCCCTGTTGTCCTGTTGTAAATGTGAATCCAATATTCTGTTGGAAGTCACTATTGAATTAGTCTCAATTCCTTAATGGTAATGGATTCCACATTCTAACCATTCTCTAGGGAAGCACTTTTCTCCTAATTGAATGTGAATTTGACCATCTTACATTTTTATAGCTCCTATTTATAGCTCATAAACCTAAACACCTTCTTTACATTTGTCCTAACGAATCTGGACCCTAGTTTCAAGGAAGGAGTTCCGGCCAGTTCTCCCTCTCAAAGTTAAGGGAAGAGTGTTGGCCGAGTTTAGTGACCAGTTTGGAAGATAGAATATCCAAGAGGGCAGGGTTCACTCACTGAAACTCTGAATCAGACTAGATGATTGGATCAGCAAACCTGATTCAGAGATTATAGCCCTATCACCGAGCCAGGAAGAGGTCTACTCACACTGAGATAGCTAACACACACACTTGGAGAGACATATGTATGTGTAATGGGTTGTGTACATATATAAACAGACACACAAAGATCTATGCTGACGTATTTCTAAAAGTAAACATGCTTTTAGATTCAACACACATAAGTTAGACAACACTCCACTGCAGCCTCTGCCTTCTGAGACTATAAGGCAGGGTTCATTCCGCTGTTAAATCAATGGCCATTAGACACTACTATTTTCCACCATCTCCATCCATCATCTTGTGTGAATGTTTGAAAGAATGTGTCACAGAATTGATTCCCTGTCACAATTCATGTATTTATCCTGGCTTTGACCTCCAAGCCTTTACTTAATTAGCACGATGGGATCAATAAATCAACGGGAATATTTTCGCTGCTGTATCAGTGGATGGCACATTGTTCGGTTTCAACAGGCAAACAGCTGTGTCTTGTCTGTGGTTTCTCAAATCCAGGCCCAGCAAAGAGCAGGCGCACACTGGCTGCATGAAAAGTCTTCTCTGAAGCAGTTACATTTTGGCATAAGGGACATTAACCTGCACTTGCGTTTCGCATGAGAGGTTTTTCGATGAGTTGGAAGTGGGCGGCTCCAGTTCTGGTCCTTGATAGATGTTAGTTCAGGTGCATCAAGCACAGTCTGTGAGAGGGCACTGCACAATGCTTTACACAGACCTGGCAGTCAGTAACTTGGACATGGAGGGTACAGGAAGACCAGGAGTAAAAGACCCTCCTGGACAAGAACAGAGAGAGTGAGACAGATCGCACAGTCTGATTAAATTCCCCTCTCTCACATAGCCAGGGAAGTGAATACAGCAGGAAGATGCAGAGTAAATTCCCCTCTCTAACATTCAGCTTACGAAAGGGATAAGAGAGAATGTGTTTCATATTGCGTTACGTCTCCAGATTCCTGACATAACAGTGACTGGGATGTAATTCTTACCTCTGTTTTGAATCCCATTTTAGGCATGGATTGCGGCACCCTGACACTCATATGACACAAGGTTCAGTAATAAAAGGGACATTTATAGACATCTCTTTACTTCGGAAGGCTTACCTTAAATAGGTTACTGCTCCCATTACAACTGGGCTCTGAAGAATGTAGCTCATTTAGTCCTCATCTGCCAGTGGCAATTTTCTGCCTAATGTTTTCTATGTTTGGTTGGTTTTTAATTGAAAGATGTTCCCTTAGCATTCAGTTTCCAGCAGTTTGACCATCAGGGAGCCAGTTAGACTTTCCACTGGCTGGAAGATGAGATTGGAATTGAGCTCATTTGCTATAAATTTATTTATGTCACTCCCAGTTTACTTGACTCGAAAGCAGATTTGAACCAAGAGCTCCCCACCTTCCAATCCTGCCCCAAAATCACCCTTGGTCTAAAATCCACCACCCATATCCTTCATAAACCGTTGTTTTGTTCTAGCATAGCCACTCCCATTGTGTTAATCACAGATCAGACCATTTCCTTGTATCGCTCCCAAATAAATCACCTCCCCTCATCCCTTTCCAACCCTATTTCTTCCTTTACCCAATCCTGGAAAGAAACTCCCTCCCAATTCACTAACTGCTGCCCTTTCAAAGTGCCACGTGGCCTTTGGCACCTTGTTCATTGGTCCATTTCTGCAGCTACCACTCCCTCACTATGTCAATGAGGCCCTCGTCCCTATTCAAACAATGACCCTTACCCTGGGGCTTAACCCAATATGGACGTTATCTCTGCTCCCTTAAGGCCAATGGAGACTCGAAGGGATATGATGTGTGGCTAACTCAGTTATCAGCTGCCAGCTCTGACTGAACCACGACCCCCTACTTATCTGTTAAAGCTGCCATAAATCTAGGATCATCACATAAACTACATAACACACAAACATACCTGTAGCCTCCCCATACTGACCTCTAACCACATGGGACCAACTCATAGACTTCACTGTTGACATTATCCAATCAGTTAATCCTGATCCGCTTGGCCAAATGTCCTTTACTTCTCCCCTTTTGCATTAGCCCTCAAAACCGTGCCTTTCTCCAGTTTCTATTGTCATTGTGGTCACAAGAGCCAGGCCCTGCTCTGACCACCCCACACCCTCTCCCAGAGTCTCCCCCCTGATCCCAAGAACAACCAATGCTGTAAACCTGGGGTTCTGTCCCCCTCTGCTTCGTACCTGCCGTACCCCCCTTCTCCTCAAAACAACAGCACGTCACCCTTTTCAACAGCATCCTGTCTCTCCAGTCCAAAGGCCTTAAAGGTGGTGCCCCCTGCCACCTTTCTGAGGACTCCATCTTTGAAAACCCACCCCCCCCCCCCCCCCCATGTTAGGTGTCTGCCCCTATGACAGGATCCAATCAGATATGACCAAAGTCACTGAAGGCTTTCCGTGTGTGACTGTGGTAAATGTTCCCTCCTCATCCTTTGTGATCTGTTTTATAACCGTGACCATCCCACCCTCGTCCCATATCCTCCCACAGGATGGGACTGCATTTGCCTGATTCCATTTTATCCATCTAGATTGAACCTGTGGATAAGATTCAGCGACTTCTCTCCTTGTTCGCACCCTGTTACCCTGTTGTGTTCCCCAGGCGTCCATGTCTGACCTCCTTCTGTGTATCTTCATCTCTACACATCCCCTTGGTGACAGCAGTTGACAGAATAGAGCTGGTTTTCACAGCTTTACTGGGTTTTTTTAGAGCTTTAATTTGTGGGGCCATGCAGTGGCTCAGTGGTTAGCACTGCTACCTCACGGCGCCAGGGACCCAGGTTTGATTCCAGCCTTGGGCAACTGTCTGTGTGGAATTTGCACATTCTCCCTGTGTCTGCGCAAGTTTTCTCTGGGTGCTTTGGTTTCCTCCCACAGTCCAAAGATGTGCAGGTTAGGTGGATTACCCATAGGGAAAGTAGGGTTGGTGGATGGGTCTATATGGAATTTTCTTCAGAAGGGATATTTCACACCATTAAAGTTACTACATAAATATAAGCTGTTGTTTGCTTTTAGTCCTGCATCAAAATAGAGTGCACCATCTAAGTATAACACTAAGTTGAAGACATATTGAATAACAGCCTCCTCCAAAATTGTAGGGATTCTATGCTTCTGTACTATTATGTCCGGCTCCACCTATCTCCCTCTCAACCACTTTGTTGTCTCTAAAGTACGAGAGTCCTCAGCCAGAGTCCAGTACTCAATGACAAAAAAGTTCCAACAGCTACTCGCTATCACGTCATGACAATTCCCCAAGGTTGAAACCAGACCGAATGCCATGTTTGATCTTGAGCTCAGCTTCTGACAACATCTCTTCATTACTGCCCATAGCATTGCACAGCTATCTCCCTGCCTCAGGTTGGCAGCCATGTCTTTTGACCTGTAGGCTTGACTATTTCATCACGTTGCTGGCCAATCTCCTGAATTCTACCCTCTAAAAGGTTGAGATCACCAAAAAAATCTGCTTCTCATCTCCTAACTAGCACCAGGTCCAGCTCCCCTGTTATCACTGAGCTTGTTGAGTCACCTCAGCTTCTGGGCAAGAAGCTGTTCAAGCCTCATTTTTAAATCATGTGACCTTGGCTCTGTCATCTCCTCCGGGCCCACAGCCTGTTCAGGTACAAACATATGAAGAAGGAAACAAAGGGGAATCTCACAATCTTTAAAAAGTGTTTGGATGAGCACTTGAAGTGTAATAACTTTCCAGGCTATGGGCCTAGTGTGGGAAAGTGGGCCTAGTGTAGGTAGTAGTGTATTTTTGGTGGTACAGACTCAACGGGCCGAAGGGCTTCTTCTGTATTGTATGATTCTTTCAGCCTGCTACAGCATCCACTAAGATCATGGCTGATCTGATTTTAACCTCAACTCTACATTCCTGCACAATCCTGGTAATTTTTCATCCCCTTGGTAATCAAGAATCTATCTACTTCCACCTTAAAAATATTTAAAGATTCTGCATCCGCTGCCTTTTGAGAGGAAAAAAAAAGTTTCCTCATCTCTGTTCTAAATGGTGGCCCTTTATTTCCAAACTATGACCCCTAGTTTACATTCTTCCACAAGAGGAGATGTGTTTTCAACATCCACCTAGTCACATCCCCTCAGGATCTTGCGTGTTTGAATTCAGTCACCTCTAACTGTTCTAAACTCCAGAGGAAACAGGCCTAGCCTGTCTAGCCTTTCCTCACAAGGCAATCCACTCACTCCAGATGTCTGCACTTCTCTGATACTGGCACCTTAAACATCTCTCCACCATTGGCAGCAATACCTTCTGTTACCTGAGCCCTGATCTTGGAAATTCCTCTCTAAACCTCTCTGCTTGTTTTCCTCTCTTTCTTCCATTAAGAAACCCTGAGAAACTGCATCTTTCACCAATGGCTGCCTTAATATTTCCTTACATGATATTGCTCCTGTGAAGTATCGTGGGATATTTCACACCATTAAAGGTGCTACATAAATATAAGCTGTTGTTGCTTTTAGTCCTGCATCAAAATAGAGTGCTCTGTCTAATCCCTGCCGTCTAAGCAAAGCACTAAGTTGAAGATATATCAAGTAGGGATAATGGCCAAGTTATTGGATTCATGATGTTATTCCTCTTGGAATATTGGTTCAAATCTCACAATGATGGCTGTTGTAATTTGAATTTACTTAATGAAAAATCTGGAATTAAATTTTATCTAAATTATAGGGCTGAGAAATTATCATCGATTGTCATCAAAGCCAATGTGGTTCTATAATGGCCTTTAGGGAGGGAATTTTACCTTCTTTACCTGCTCTAGATAGGACTTAGTATGTCATGTTGCAGCTGTACAGGACATTGGTTTGGCCACTTTTGGAATACTGTGTTCAGTTCTGGTCTCCCTGCTATAGGAAGGATGTTGTGAAACTTGAAAGGGTTCAGAAAAGATTTACAAGGATGTGGCTAGGGTTGGAGGATTTGAGCTATAGGGAGAGGCTGAATAGTCTGGGGCTATATTCCCTGAAGCAT
This sequence comes from Rhincodon typus, assembly GCF_021869965.1. Classification (NCBI taxonomy): domain Eukaryota; kingdom Metazoa; phylum Chordata; class Chondrichthyes; order Orectolobiformes; family Rhincodontidae; genus Rhincodon; species Rhincodon typus. The sequence continues at coordinate 5,551,391 of NC_063359.1, forward strand.
CAGAGGCTGAGGGGTGATCTTATTAGAGGTTTATAACATCACGAGGGGCATGGATAGGGTGAATAGCCAAGGTCTTTTCCCCAGGGTAGAGGAAACAAAAATGAGAGGGCATAGGTTTAAGGTGAGAGGGGAAAGATATAATCGGGATCTTGGGACAACATTTTCATGCAGAGGGTGGTGCGTGTATGGAATGAGCTGCCATAGGAAGTGGAGGAGGCTGGTACAATTACAACATTTAAAAGGCATCTATACAAGTATATGAAAAGGAAGGGTTTAGAGGGACATGGGCCAAATGCTGGCAAATGGGACTAGATTAATTTAGGATATCTGGTCAGCATGGATGAGTTGGACTGAAGGGCCTGTATCTGTGCTGTACATCTCTATCACTCTATGGTCTGGCTGACATGTAACTCCAAACCCACAGCTAATGTGGTTGATAGTTAATCGTAGTATGAAATGGCTGAGCTAGCCACTCAGTTCAATTAGGGGCAGGCATCAATACTAATCCTGCCACTGATTCCCATATCCCATGAAAGAATTTATAAAAATTTTCTCTTGCAACTGTGCAAACTAAATTTCACTAATATGAAAAATATGTTTTGATCTGATAGTGTACTGTAAGTTTACTCAGACATAGATTCAGTACTACGTGGTGGCTAAATATTGGCAGAGAACTTTCCAGAAATTTGGCATCATCCTGTGTGCCACGTGAGGCTAGATTTATTCGTGCAGCTTTCAGTTTCAAATATCTTTGCCAACAATCATGATATGGGCAATGTACCTCTGAGACTATAAGGCACAGGAGCAGAAGTGAGCTATTCAGCCCATCAGCTCAGATTCAATGAGATCACAGCTGATCTGATAATCCTCAACTCTAATATTTCCTGCCTTTTCCCCATAAAGCTGGATTCCTTCACTGATTAGAAATCTATGTGCCTCAGCCTTGAGTATATTTAACAGCCTCTACAGCCCTCTGCGGTAAAGAATTTTACAGTTCCACTACTATCTGAAAGATGAGCTTTCTCTTCATCTCTGTCTTAAATGGGTGACCCCTTTTCTATGCCCCCTGGTTCTGGAATCTCATAAGGGGAAACAACATCTCTGCATCTACCTAAGAATCTGATGCGTTTCAGTAAGGTCCCTTCTCGCTGTCCTAAGCTCCAATGAGTACAAGTCCAACCTACTCAAGCTCTCCTTATAAGAAAATCCCTCCATACCTGGGATCAGCCTGGTGAACCTTCTGTGGACTATCTCCAATGCTAGTATATCTTCAAGAGATCTTTTCAGTCATTAGTCCCGTTAGTTTCCCTCAGACTTTATCTCTAGTGATATTTGCCATGTTTATTTACTCTCCTTCTTTTGGTCATTGATTATTTGGTATTTTTGGAATGCTATTAATAAACTCTAATATTAATCCTGATGCAAAGTAATTATTCAGCTCCTCCACCATTTCCTGTCTCCTCATTATTATTTCCTTGGCCTCATTCTTTGAGGGGCCTAACTTCACAGTTGGTTCTCTTTTCCTTTTTATATATTTTTTAAAAAGCTGTTACTGTCTGTTTTTATATTACTTGCTGGTTTGCCCTCATAATTTATTTTCTCCCTCTGTTTTTGTTTTGATCATCTTTTGTTAGCTTTTAAAGCTTTTCTAATCCTGATTCATCATTAATCTTTGCGATATTGTATATTTTTTCTTTCAATTTGATACTGTCCTTAACTTCTGTGGTTAACTGAGGTCAGTTTATCCCCTTCCTAGAATCATTCTTCCTCATTGCAATATATCTTTGCTGTGTGTCATTGAACTATTTTTCAAATGTCTGCAATTGTTCAGCAATCATCTTTTCTTGCTAAACCTCTTTCTCAGTACACTCCATCCAACTCTGCCCTCATTCAGATATAATTATTTGTACTTAAGTTTAGTGCTATTGTTTCTGACCCAGGTTTCTCACTGTCAAATAGAATGCTAAATTCTACCATGTTATTGCCTCCCTAGGGATCTCTTCTTCTGAAATCATTTATTAAACTTGCTTCATTACAAACTACCAGATCAAAAATAGGTTTGGAGGAATATGGGTCAAGCGTAGGCAGGTGGAACTAGTTTAGTTCGGGATCATGGACAACATCAACTGGTTGGACGAAAGGGTCTGTTTCTGTGCTGCATGACTCTATGACTCTATGATTCCTGGTTGGATCCACAACATATTGTTCTAGGAAACTATCTTAAAGACATTCTGGGAATTCTTCCTCATGGATACCTCTGCTAATTCGATTGTCCCAATCTATAAGAAGATTAAAGCCACCCATGATTTATGTACAACCTTTTTACATGCCCATAGTATCATCTGATTTACTCTCTGTCCTACAGAACAGGTAATGTTGGGGGCCTATAGACTACTCCTACCAGTGTCTTCTTCCCTTTTTCATTTCTTACCTTCGCTCATATAGTTGCCAGACAATCCAATCCAGCATCATTTCTGGCCACCCTGCCACACTGCCATCTTTTCAAAATATCACATATCCCTGAGTGGTCAGTTCCCAGCTTTGATCTCCTTGCAATAAATTTCCATAGTGGCGAAAAGATCATAACTAGGAACCTCTATTTGTGCGTAAATTTGTTTGTTTCAATTCAAATGCTATGTGTATTCATGTAAAGAGCCATTAATTTCACGTTTGTTCCTCCTTTGGATCAATTTCCTTTTTAATGTGTTTATATACACCATCCCTTCCTGTCCCCATTAATGCTGGCATATGCTTTTGATTTGCATATCTATGTTTCCCTCCTCCTGAACACTGCCCCTGTTTCTAAATAGTTCAAAGCCCTCTCCACAGTGTTATGGGCCAAACTAAACGCCCTCAACATACATGAAGAAAATAGCCTGGACCGTAACTTTTTCTTATTTTAAAGGCAAGTGCTACGTGTTGCATTCTGGGTACAATTTGATTGCTCAAACTATCAGATTTTAAGGAAAATACACTTTATTCATCCACTATAGTTAAAATACAACAAAAGGAAGAAGAAATTGGAATAAATTAACTCTATTGGAAAACTTAACAGAATAATAGACTATTTAACTGCTAAACAGTAACTGCTCCAATATAATAACATCTCATGTGGTAGCGTGGCCAAGCGGTCTAAGGCACTGGATTTGAGCTCCAGTCTTGATTGAGTCGTGGGTTCGAATCTCCCTGTTACAATAATTGCTTGTGATGTACCCTATGTGGAAGCTGGGCAAGGTCAATTTTGAGTGGCATGGTGGCTCAGTGGTTAGCACTGCAGCATCACAGCACCAGTGACCTGGGTTCAATTCCACCCTCAGGCAACTATCTGTGGAGTTTGCATGTTCTCCCCGTGCCTGCGTGGGTTTCCTCCGGGTGCTCCAGTTTCTTCCCACCGTCCAAAAGATGTGCAGGCTAGGTGGATTGGCCAGGCTAAATTGCCCATAATGTTCAGGGATGTGTAGATTAGGTGGGTTATAGGGAGATGGGTCTGGGTGGGATGCTCCAAGGGTCAGTGTAGACTTGTTGGGCTGAAGGACCTGTTTCCACACTGTAGGGACTCTATGAATAAACACATCCTTGGCAAGGGAGAATTCAGTAAAATAGGTCATCTCACATCAATCTCCAGTCCAGGAGAAATAAAATCAAAACTCTGAGAGAGAGAGAGAGAGACAGAATAGCAGGGAGAGAAGTACGGGAGCTTCAAGACCCAGCAACAAATACGACTTAAAACTAAAACTAAAAGTCCTGGCTCTATGGTAGCTAGACTACACCCAGTCAGGCTGCCTCTATTGTTCCAACTTGAAAAAAACCCCGAGACCTCACATGCTGTTTACCTTATTGGATTCAAATAGACAGCTCCATCTTAAAACCTCTCTTTAAAAAAAAGAGCAAAATATACCTCCCAAAGCCAGAGTAACATCACATCATCCCCAGCTTTTCAATTTGCTAGAACACTGCTCCCAGCAGGGGGTTGGAGTGAAACCTTTCTAATGGACAATTCCCTTCCCCTCCAGTAGTGCAGCCAGCACACCATGAGCTGGAACCATTCCTCTCATACCAATCTATAAACCATGCATTCAACTTACAAACACTCGTATGTATGAATTTGATCACATACAGGGGTGTGATTTTAAAGATCCAGCTTTTGATTATTTCCTGTATCTACGAATGGCTGTTTTATCTTGTTCTGATTATTCAACATAGAACATAGAACAGTACAGCACAGTACAGGCCCTTTGGCCCATGATGTTGTGCTGACTTATTATCCTACTCCAACATGAAACTACCCAGTATACGCCACATTTTACTATCCTCCATGTGCCTATCCAAGAGTCGCTTATATGTCTCTAAAGTATCTGACTCCACTACCACTGCTGGCAGCGCATTCCACACGCCCACCACTCTCTGTGTGAAGAACCTACCTCTGAGATCTCCCCTATACCTTCCTCCAATCACCTCAAAATTATGTCCCTTCATAATAGTCATTTCCGCCCTGGGAAAAAGTCTCTGACTATCCACTCTACCTATGCCTCTCATCATCTTGTACACCTCTGTCAAGTCACCTCTCATCCTTCTTTGCTCCAATGAAAAAAGCCTTAGCTTCTTCAACCTTTCTTCATAAAACCTACCCCCCAGTCCAGGCAGCATCCTGGTAAATCTCCTCTGCACCCTCTCTAAAGCTTTCACCTTCTTCCTATAATGAGGCAACCAGAACTGAACACAATATTCCAAGTGTGGTCTAACCAGAGTTTTATAGAGCTGCAGCATAAACTCACGGCTCTTAAACTCAATTCCCCTGCCAATGAAAGCCAACACACCATACGCCTTCTTTACAACCCTACCAACTTGTGTCACAACTTTGAGGGATCTATGGACGTGGACCCCAAGATCCCTCTGTTCCTCCACACTGCTGAGAATCCTGCCATTAACCCTGCATTCTGCATTCAAATTCGACCTTCCAAAATGAATCACTTCACACTTTTCTGGGTTGAATTCCATCTGCCACTTCTTTGCCCAGCTCTGCATCCTATCAATATCCCGTTGCAACCTACAACAGCCATCCATGCTATCCACAACTCCACCAACCTTCGTGTCATCAACAAACGTACTAAACCACCCTTCCACTTCCTCATCCAAGTCATTTATAAAGATCACAGAGCAGAGGCCCCAGAACAGATCCCTGTGGCACACCACTGGTCACTAAGCTCCAGGCTGAATACATTCCATCTACTACCACCCTCTGTCTTCTATTGGGCAGCCAGTTTTGTATCCAGACAGCCAAATTTCCCTGAATCCCATGCCTCCTCACTTTCTGAATGAGCCTACCATGTGGAACCTTATTGAACGCCTTGCTAAAATCCATATACATGTGTTCTGACCTGTGTGCAAATTGATTTGAGAAGAGACTCCAGCACAGAACCCATTTGCAACCCCAGGGACTGTTTGTAAATAAAAGAGGAGAAAAATTGGATTAAAAGAGAAAAAATTAGAGACCAAAAAGAAAAGTAATGATAAATTTGATAGTTTATAAAGTCTCGAGCAATAATTCAAAGAGAATGAGAATGCTTCCTGGGCCAGGAGTGACAATCATTGATAATTTTCTGATTATTAAATATGTTAAAGTATATTGTTAATCGTGATGTGGAGGTGCCGGTGTTGGACTGGGGTGGACAAGGTCAAAAATCACATGACACCAGGTTATAGTCCAACAGGTTTATTTGAAGACACAAGCCGTCAGAGCCTTGCTCCTTCTTTGGGTGTTGGAGAGATAGAATCAGGCGCAGAATTTATAAGTAAAAGGTCAAAGGGTCATAGAACTGATGAGGATGTATTAAACAAACCTAAGATGCTGTTAATCTTTAATCAGTTAGAAGGTTTTAATTGATTAATACATATATTTAAATCCCCATATTTGTTTCAAGGCACTGTCCTGAGAGAACTAAATGTTTTATCAACGTACAGAAGAGGTGACATTTTAGGTCAGACAATGTATGTTTGGTGTGAGACCTTGTTTAGAATCTGTTTGTGTTTTGGTTCGGAGGCAGACTGGTTTTATTTCTAAAGTGGGACTGTCTGTAAATTGAGAGGCAGCAAGAACTGCATATGCTGGAGTCACAGAGAACACAATGTGGAGCTGGAGGAACACAGCAGGCCAGGCAGCATCAGAGGAGCAGGAAAGTTGATGTTTCGGGTTGGGACCCTTCTTCAGAAAAATATCTATAAATTGTGTGCTTTTTGAACAAAATAGAATGCACTTGCAAATACAAATTCACACCATAGATTCACATATGTGTGTGTGTGTGTGCGTGTGTCTGTGTGTGTGTGTGTGTCTGTGTGTGTGTGTGTGTGTGTGTGTGTGTGTGTGTGTGTCTCTGTGGGTGTGTGTGCGCGTGTGTGTGCGCGTGTGTGTGTGTGTGTGTGAGTACGTGTGTATGCCATGACAGAGTTGTATAGTGTTGTGGTTGGTGTTGTCCTGAAGGCTGGGTAGTTTGCTGTGAACAATGGTCTGTTTACGGTTTGGTGGTTATTTGAAGGCGAGAAATGGAGGCGTAGGGAAGATCTTGGTGAGATACTCGTCATCATCAATAATGTGTTGAAGGCTGTGAAGAACATGGTATAGTTTCTCCACTCCTGGGGATTAGATGAATTGCACAATGGGGGAGAAAATAGCTGCGATCACCCTCAGAGTGGCTGTGGTAAGTAACTTGACCAGTGAGGGAGGACCCCCGCAATGTAAGGGTTTTTAGAGGTAACAATATTGCACACAGCCCAGTGCAGAGTACAGGACCAAGAGCTGCAAGGTCCATCGTTCCTGGCCAGTATAATGCACTGCCCCCTGTTGGCTGGGCACCTCCCTGCCCCAGAACAACTCATTGACAGCTACATTTTTGGAATCCGAGTCTGCTGAAAGATAGGGAAGTTGTATGAGCAGGGCTAATGATGCCAAGTATGATCCAATGCCATGTAAAGACATTGCCCCTCCTGCTTCCAGATGCTGTATTCGGTCCTGATCACAACCTTTTAACCGTGGAGCATCCATCCTGGCCATAAACCGCTGCCTGAGGTTGTCACTGAGCTCTGGATGTTGGCTCAGGTAGGACCCAGGGCCATTTGCGTCAGGATGGGCCAGACGCGCCCAAAGGTCATTTTGCCAGAAGGAAGTTCCTCCTCTTTGGTGTAATTGGTGGAAGGAGCAAGTAAGATGGAGGGGGAAAGCCCACCACCTCTAGGATATGCTGACTTTCGAAGGGACCTGTGTGTGTTGGTCCCTCCTCTATCTGGGTGCCCCTTGGCACTACCCTTTTTCCGTCTGAGGAAGGGACATCAGGAGGAGCTCAAGGTTCCCCATGACCCTGTCAACGTGCATTCAGGCCTGGGGACCAATGGCTAGGCTGACAGAGCACAGCTCTGGGTATCTACGCAGCAGAACCAGAGAATACTAGACTTGGATCTCCTTAGCAACGGCCGACCTGTTGATGGAGGCAGCCAGCCAACTGCAGGATTTGCTGCACGGTTGCAACTTCTGGGCAATGAGGGCCATTGTCTGCCTGTCCGTCCTGCCTATCCCGGGGTATTTGGATGAAGTTGCTGGGGGCTGGGCCCACACGCTCCTCTCAGCCTGGGCCTGAGAAACTCCCTGCTCTCTGGCAGCATATCCAGTTCCAGCAGCTTGAAGCATTTCTCCCTCAGCTGGCAGTGGAAATGTCACAGTGAGCTTCTCACCAGATTGTGCTCCCAAACATTCACAAGCCAACGTTCCCACAGAGTGCTCAGTGCTGGAAGCAGCACGATGCAGAGTCGCCAACGCTCCCTCTGAGCCTTCGCCCTCTTGCTCACAGGGTTAAGGAGCTGGTTTCAGGGAGTCTCTCCCATCTTGCTGTGAAGTGGGGAAACATGCCAGCAGTACCGGCAGGAGGGGGCATCACGGCCAGGGAGGAGGAGTGGTGGGTTATGACTGAAACTGACAGTGTGTTACTGTGAGAGTGACACTGACAGTGTATTACTGTGAGAGTGACACTGACAGTGTGTTACTGTGAGAGTGACACTGGCAGTGTATTACTGTGAGAGTGACACTGACAGTGTGTTACTGTGAGAGTAACACTGACAGTGTGTTACTGTGAGCGTGACACTGACAGTGTTACTGTGAGAGTGACACTGACAGTGTGTTACTGTGAGAGTGACACTGACAGTGTGCTACTGTGAGAGTGACACTGACAGTGTGTTACTGTGAGAGTGACACTGACAGTGGGGTTACTGTGAGA